>NC_080554.1:9652500-9897500 GCF_028640845.1 Ahaetulla prasina
TTCCCCTGGAGTGGGGAGAGAATGGGGATTTTGCAATATCCTTCCCCTGGAGTGGAATGCGGAATGGGTATTTTGCAGTATCCTTCCTCTGGAGTCAGAAGGGAATGGGGATTCTGTAATATCCTTCCCCTGGAGTGGGGAGGGAATGGGGATTTTGCAATATCCTTCCTCTGGAGTCGGGAGGGAATAGGGATTTTGCGATATCCTTCCCTTGGCATGGGGTGGGAATGGAGATTTTGTAGGATCCTTCACCCTGCCAGCCCCACCAAGCCACGCCCACAGAACTGGTAGTAAAAAAAAAATTGGATTTCATCACCGGAGCCATCCCACATTGCAAAACTACATTTACCAACATTCCCCTGGCCAGTAAAAGAGAACGAACGAAGAGGGTTAACAGGCTGGAGGTTTGAAGGAGTTCTCCTTACTTGTCGCAGGACGAAGAGATGGAGTCCTCGGGATGGCACTTGCAAGGAAGGCAACGCTGGGGAGGTTGACCGAGATAGTAGCCATCTTCGCATCGGTCGCACGAGGGCCCCGTGTAACCTGGGTGGCACTGACAGTGACCGGTGGCGTTGCACTCACCCGCACTCGTGCTTCCGACGGAACTGCAGTTACAGAAGACATCTGCGAGACGAGCAAAAGAAAGAGGAACCTGAAATTAATGACGGGCTGATTGGAGAATCATATTTCCTCTTCTTCTTCTTCTTCTTCTTTTTCTGCAGTTGAGCCATTGCAGACAACACACCTGGCCTCAGGTCCCAATCTGGAGAGCATAGGACAAAAAGCCAATGCAATCCTACGTTGCATTAACAGAGGGATTCAATCAAGATCAAGGGAGGTACTAATACCACGCTATAAAGCCTTAGTAAGACCACACCTAAAGTACTCCATCCAGTTTTGGTCCCCACACTATGAAAAAGAGGTTGAGACTCGAGAAAGAGCGCAGAGAAGAGCAACCAAGAGGATTAGGGGACTAGAGACTAAAACGTACAATGAACAGTTTCAGGAACTGGGCCTGGCTAGTCTAGCGAAGAGAAGGACCAGGGGAGACACAATAGCAGTCTTCCAATATTTGAGGGGCTGCCACAGAGAGGAGGGGGTCAAGCTATTTTCCAAAGCACCCGAAGGCCAGACAAGGAATAATGGATGGAAACTGAACAAGGAGAGATTCAACCTGGAAATAAGGAGAAATTTCCTGACAGTGAGAACAATCAACCCATGGAGCAGAAGTTGTGGGAGCTTCATCCCTGGAGGCTTTTAAGAAGAGACTGGACCGCCATCGGTCAGAAATGGTGTGGGGTCTTCTGCTTGGGTGGGAGGTTGGACTAGATCAGGAGTCTCCAACCTTGGCAACTTTAAGACTTGTGGACTTCAACTCCCAGAGTTTCTCAGTCAGCTACTCTGGCTGAGGCATTCTGGGAGTTGAAGTCCACAAGTCTTAAAGTTGCCAAGGTTGCAGACCCTTGGACTAGATAACCTCCAAGGTCCCTTCCAGCTCTGTTACTCTGTTAAAAGCCGATTCAATCGACTCTCCAAACTGGAGGTCTGAATCAAATTAATGAGACGACTTAAAGCATCAAGATCCGATGGGTATGACCATCAACCCTATTTGTATTCTTGCAATGTACTACGAGGTGGAGCCAGCTGAGCTTGGTGGCCAAGCAGGTCTTTGAACTCCAACCCAACCCAAAAACCACAACTAGACCACGCCTGTTGAGGTGTAGCACCTCTGCCTAAAGTTAAAGTCATCTTCGCCCCAAAGGTGCTTTTTCAAGAGGCAACTGGACTTTCTGGTTTTTCATTGAAGATGTTTTGCTCCTCATCCAAGAAGTTTCTTCAGCTCTGACTGGATGATGGTGGGGGAAGGAAAGGATTTATATTCCTTGCAGGCAGCTGGTTATTTGCGTCCTTTTAGAGACTCATGGAGGCCACTTGGAGATTTATCTATGTCGCCAGGGTCACCTGAGTGGTACAAATAGGTATGGAGCCTTCTTGGAACTGTTGAAAGGACTGTGTTGTAAAATAGAGGTGGCCTCAATGACTTGCTAGAAAGATGCAAATGACCAGCTGTCTGCAAGGAGGATAAATCCTCCCATTCCCCACCACCATCCAGTCTTCGGCCGAAGAGGTTGTTAAAAAAAAAAGCTTTTAAAAGGCTCCTCTGGTGATCCCAGCTGAGTTGCCTGATCTCCAGACCCTTTTAAAAGCATTGTATAGAGGTTGTATAAACCTCTTTGATCCTCTGGCAATCAGGCAACTGAGCTGGGATCGTCAGAACCCTTTAAAAGCTTTTTTTTTCCTCTGGCGATCCCAGCTGAGTGGCCTGATCATCACAGGCTTTTAAAAGCATTTTTTGACCAAAGAGGTTGTAGGAAAAAAATGCTTTTAAAAGGTTCTGGCGATCAGGCAACTCAGCTGGGATCATCAGAACCCTTTAAAAGATTTTTTTTTTCCCTCTGGCGATCCCAGCTGAGTTGCCTGATCATCGCAGGCTTTTAAAAGCATTTTTTTTACAACCTCTTGAGCCGAAGAGGTTGTAGAAAAAATGCTTTTAAAAGCAAAAGAAAAAAGAAAAGAAAGTTGGCCACGCCCACCCAGTCACATTACCCCCTCCCCCTCCCCAAGCCACGCCCACAGAACCAGTAGTAACAAATTTTACAGTTCACCCCTGGTGTGCGGGGCGAACCGGTGGTAAGAATATTGGAAACCCATCACTGGAAACATCTGAAGGAGTTTAAAAGATGTGCAGGCAGCTTTTCCGCTTCTATCTTGCAAGAGTATTATCTGAATCGGGCGGACACATGTCAGATGTGTGGTTCCCACCAATCGCCGGGAATGGTTTGATCCAGCATTATTCAATAGTGCCAGCAAAACTCGGCTTTGGAGGCCTGGCCCATGGCAGAAGAAGAAAGATTGGTTGATCCGTTGATCCCCTCCAACGCCTGCTCAAAAAGAACCACGCCATCAGCTCAAAGCCCCATTGTTCCTCCAAAAGCTGTGCCCGATCAGCAAAAACCAGATAGAAAACAATGTCCAAGAATGACACCCAGGATGTCCGTCAAGTTAGAAAAACTCTTAACGGTTGAGAAGCGAATGTGTTTTTTTTCCTATCCTGAAAGCAAGTGTCACGAAGAGAGTCCCTTGTTGTAGCTAGCGCATTGGAGACAGACAGATTAACGGAGTTGGAAGGGACCTTGTAGATCATCTAGTCCAACCCGCTCCACCCAAGCAGGAGACCCTACACCATTCCTGACAGAGGGCAGTCCAGTCTCTTCTTGAAAGCCTCCAGTGATGAAGCTCCCGCAACTTCTGAAGGCAACTTCTGTTCCATCGGTTGATTGCTCTCATGATCAGAAAATTTCTCCTTGTTTCTAGGTTGAATCTCTCCTTGATCAGTTTCCATCCATTATTCCTTGTCTGGCCTTCTGGAGCTTTGCCAAATAGCTTGACCCCCTTCCTCCTCTCTGCGGCAGCCCCTCAAATATTGGAAGATGCTATCGTGTCTCCCTTGGTCCTTCTCTTCCCTAGACTAGCCAGGCCCAGTTCCTGCAACCGTTCATTGTATGTTTTAGCCTCCAGTCCCCTCATCATCTTGGTTGCTCTTCTCTGCACTCTTTCTAGATCCTTCTAGCTCTATAACTCGGGTGTACGATGTGGGTAAAGGTTTTGTTCTCTTGAGTTTGTGGGTTGGTTTCCAAAATGCTTAGTGCCCCCCCCCTCCTTATGTAAGTAAGATGTTCTTACTTAGAAGGACACCCTTACTTGTAACGTAATGTATCACCTGTCTAATGAGACTAGATAGCATTCTTTGCTGCGTGCCCTCCCTATGAGGAAGTGATGAGTAAGTTAACAAGATGGTACCAGTGAGGGAACTCCCTTCATTCTCAAAGAGACTCATCAAGGCCTTCTCCTGAAGTCTTAAATGACCTACTCTTCAGTTTTGAGCAGAGGTGGCCGGAACATGAATTAACATGTGGTTTGCCCAGCAACAAAAATGTGAATGTGCGCGTGGATTGCACGCATGCGCGTGGCTTAAAAAACATGGCTAAATACGGCAGCATAGCACTAGGGCGGGCCAGGGCGGGCCAGGGTGGGCCAGGGTGGGCCAGGGTGGGCCAGGGTGGGCCCACCCCAACTGCAGGTCGTAACTACTGGTTCGCCTGAACCAGTCCGAACTGTTAGCAGCCCACCAATGGCTTTAGGATTTACATTAGGGGTGAAATGCTCCCGGTTCGGACCGGATCACCCAATCCGGTAGTGATGGTGACGGGTGGCTCGGAGAACCTGTAGCAAAAATTCCTGCCCGCCCCCCCAATGCCCATGCCCAGCTGAACCGTGAGATCATCAGAGGTTTTTAGTTTTTTTTTTACTTTTAAAAGCATTTTTCCTTCGGCCGAAAAAATGCTTTTAAAAGTTAAAAAAAAAGCCTCCGACGATCGCGCGGCTCAGCTGGGATCGTCAGAGGCTTTTAAAAGCATTTTTTTCTACAACTTCTTTAGCTGAAGAGCTTCATCCCTGGAGGCTTTCAAGAAGAGACTGGACTGCCATCTGTCAGAAATGGTGAAGGGTCTCCTGTTTTGAAAAGGGGGTTGGACTAGATGACCTACAAGGTCCCTTTCAACTCTGTTATTCTATATTTAATGCAATAGATTGCCTTCAGAGGTTGTGGGAGCTTCATCCCTGGAAGCTTTCAAGAAGAGACTGGACTGCCATCTGTCAGGAATGGTGTAGGGTCTCCTGCTTGTGCAGGGGGTTGGACTAGATGACCTACAAGGTCCCTTCCAACTCTGTTAATCTGTAAATCTGAATCCACCTTGAAGGTCCACCTAAAAACCAACTTGTTAGGATCGCTGCTTCCAGTGTCCTTTCAGTTGAAATCTTCCTACAACTCAACCACCAGGCTTCCCCATAACCTTTTTTCCGCCCCCAACTAGCCAACTAATCCTCCAGTGTCTCTTTTAAATCTGTTTTGTTCATCACTTTTAAATCCCTAAGCAAACCTTAGGACAGGAAAAGCTAGTAATGCAAGCCTGGCTCACCGCACGATGCCAAAAAAAATATTCTTTGATGCCCTCTGCACATCGCAGAGCTCGCTGATTCACACAAACCTTTGGAAAAGCCACAGATGGGGAGTTGATGGGCATCAACATTTTAATTATTCCAGGGGTGAAATGCTCCCGGTTCGAACTGGATCATGAGATCCAGTAGCGACGGGGGCGGGTAGTTCGGAGAACCGGTAGCAAAAATTCCTGCCCACCCCCCACAACCCATGCCTCATTGTTCCTCTTCTCTGTCCCTGAACTTCTTGGTGGTGATATAGCTGCAAACGGCCTTAAATGACTGGCGTGGCGCTTCAAAGGGCCGCACTACAGCTGATCAGCGCTGTAGGCGTCTAGTAAATTGGTGCCTCTATTTTTAAAGAAGGTAGATTGGTGCCTCCCAAAAAAAGGCAATTGGTAGACCGGTGCCTCCATTGTTAAAGAAGGTAGACCGGTGCCTCCCAAAAAAAGGCAATTGGTAGACCGATGCCTCTATTGTTAAAGAAGGTAGACCGGTGCCTCCCAAAAAAAGGCAATTGGTAGACCAGTGCCTCTATTGTTAAAGAAGGTAGACCAATGCCTCCCAAAAAAAGGCAATTGGTAGACCAGTGCCTCTATTGTTAAAGAAGGTAGACCAGTGCCTCCCAAAAAAAGGCAATTGGTAGACCGATGCCTCTATTTTTAAAGGACTTCGACAACTTCCTGACATCTGGACCTTCCGCCGCGAGCTGAAGACATATTTATTCTTCCGCGCAGGACTGGCATAAAATTATTACTATTGCTAATTTTAATGGGTTTTTTTATGATTGTAATGTATTTTAATTATTTTAATTACAGGCCAAATTGAATAAGCTTTTTAACATTGGTTTTAACTGTATTGTATTTATTTATTGTTGTTTTTACCTGGCTGTAAACCGCCCTGAGTCCTTCGGGAGAAGGGCGGTATAGAAATTAAATTATTATTATTATTATTATTATTATTATTATTATTATTATTATTATTATTATTATTATTATTATTATTATTATTATTATTAAAGAAGGTAGACCGGATTTTTGAATGATTATGATGTATTATTTTTGATTGCTTTTGGAGGAAGTTAGGAATTGATGATTGTAGGGGTATAATTAAGTTGGGACGAAAACTTTTTAGCATATGTTTGTTTTACTTTTAACTATACCTTGTGCTCGTTCCGGGAAGTCGGGGAGGGGTTGCGAAGGGAGGGGAGGGGGGGAAAGGGGGAAAAAATTTTTGTAAAACTTTTTGAATAAAAAAAAAAGAAAAAAAAGAAGGTAGACCGGTGCCTCCCAAAAAAAAAAAGGCGATTGGTAGACCGGGGCCTCTACTGTTAAAGAAGGTAGACCAGTGCACCCCCAAGTTTTGTATACTTTATTATTTTTATTATTGATTATTATTGGCCATGCCCATTCAGTCACCTGACCACCAAGCCACGCCCACCAATTAAGCCATGCCCACAGAACCGGTAGGGAAAATTTTTAGATTTCACCGGATTGAAAGCCTATCTCTTCCCCCCACCCCGACCCCCAGATGTTGGCTCAGAGCCTTCAGCATACCCCATTTATCAAATTTAAGATCATTCTTTCCTTGCTTCTGTTTTTTTTCTTTTTCTTTTTCATCCTTCTCCTGCTGAGTTGTAAGTAGCCGTGACAGGTTCGAATGTCTTCCTACAACTGTGGCTTCCCTTTTTTTTTCTAAGGAGCACTTTTTTTTTTTTTTTACTATTATGGTTTGGGGGTTTTTTGGTTTGTTTTTTTTTGGTCCCCTGCTCTTGGCACGGAAAAGACAAGCCGTTGAACGAAGCCCACAAATCAGACCGACACCAAAGGGAATTTACAAACGTCAGACTGTGTTGGGCTGTCACGCAATCAAGGCTGAAGAAGGCAAGGAGACAGGAGGTGGGGGCGAGGGGGGAAAAGGCCCAGAAAACATACTTCAGATCAGACCAAACGCGGGACACAGAGAAGGGGGAGACACATGCCCAGGTTGGTCTTGCGGTTGGTTCATTTGACGGGGATCGAGCTTTGAGTGGCAGAAAACGAAAAGCAACCGACAGCCGAGCACCGGAGGTGACCAACTCAGCCTTCAAGAAAGATGGCGGTCTCATAAAAAAATAACATAAACCGACAGCCAGGACAGAATAAGAGAGTTGGAAGGGACCTTGGAGGTCTTCTAGCCCACCTCCCTGCTTATATAGAATAACACAGTTGGAAGGGACCTTTTTTTTTTTAATTTGCATTTATATCCCGCCCTTCTCCGAAGACTCAGGGAGGCTTACATTGTGTTAAGCAATAGTCTTCATCCATTTGTATATTATATACAAAGTCAACTTTTATTGCCCCCAACAATCTGGGTCCTCATTTTACCTACCTTATAAAGGATGGAAGGCTGAGTCAACCTTGGGCCTGGTGGGGCTTGAACCTGCAGTAATTGCAAGCAGCTGCTGTTAATAACAGACTGTCTTAGCAGTCTGAGCCACTCAAGGACCTTTGGAGGTCTTCTAGTCCACCTCCCTGCTTATATAGAATATATATCTTCCAATATCTCAGGGGCTGCCCCAAAGAAGAGGGAGTCAAGCTATTCCCCAAAGCACCTGAAGGCAGGACAAGAACCAATGGATGGAAACTCATCAAGGAGAGAAGCAACTTAGAACTAAGGAGAAATTTCCTGACAGTGAGAACAATTAGCCAGTGGAACAACTTGCCTCCAGAAGTTGTGAATGTTCCAACACTGGAAATTTTTAAGAAGAGGTTGGATAACCGTTTGTCTGAAGTGGTGTAGAGTTTCCCTGCCTAAGCAGGAGGTTGGACTAGAAGACCTCCAAGGTCCCTTCCAACTGTCTAGTCTAGTCTAGTCTATTCTGTTCTATTCTATTCTATTCCATTCCACTTTCTATTCTATTAACTTCCCTTTGGAAAAGCATTAAAGTGACGAGGAGGAAAAAATGGGATGCTCTTAAACTTTACGGGTTCTAGGCAACCTCCTGCCCTTGGTTTTCTTTCCAAAACTCTTTAAGATTATAAGGGTGTGCATTTGGTTTTATCTTTTTTATCAAGTCCGCTCAGTTTAATCTTTCAACAAAGGGCTCCAGGGAAGACAGACCGCTGTGTTGTCATAACTTGGAGATCAAAAGTTCCCCCAAATGAATCAAAGCCAGCAGACTTCTTGGCTTGTTCCACTTACTTTTCCCCTTTTGTTCTAGTATCTCCTGTTTTTCCCCTCAGGGCCATATTTTTCCCCCCTATTTTTAGAGACTGGTTCTACCCAGTAGTTCTGATCCAAGCCGTATTGGGGGTTCCCCGCCAAAGGATTGAATTTCTTCACCTTCAGATAACTGAGATATTAAATTTTGACATCTGGGAGGTAGGACCCTCCTCATCTCTGCCTTCCCTCCCCCTCCATTCTTTTTATGAGAGGCCATTAATCCAGCAATCATGGGAAAAATAACTCACACTGCATATCATGCAAGGTTATATATCTACCATATCTCTCTATCTATCTATCATTTATCTCTCTCTCTATCTATCTCTATCTATCTATCTCTCCCTCTCCCTCTCCCTCTCTCTCTCTCTCTCTCTCCATCCATATCTATCTATCTATCTATCTATCTATCTATCTATCTATCTATCTATCATCTGTCTGTCTATCTATCTATCCATCCACCCACCCACCTATTCTCCATGCATCCATCCTATCATCCACCCACCCACCTATCATTCATCTATCTATCTATCTATCTATCTATCTATCTATCTATCTATCTATCTATCTATCTATCTATCTATTTATCTATCTATCTATCATTTATCTCTCTATATATCTATCTCTATCTATCTATCTCTCCCTCTCCCTCTCTCTCTCTATCCATCCATATCTATCATCTATCTATCTATCTATCTATCTATCTATCTATCTATCTATCTATCTATCTATCTATCATCATCTGTCTGTCTATCCATCCATCCACCCACCTATTCTCCATACATACATCCTTCTATCATCCATCCATCCACCCACCTATCATCTATCTATCTATCTATCTATCATCTATTTATCTATCTATCATCTATCTATCTATCTATCTATCTATCTATCTATCTATCTATCTATCATTTATCTCTCTATATATCTAGCTATCTCTAGCTAGCTATCTCTCCCTCCCTCTGTCTCTCTCTCTCTATATATATCCATCCATCCATCTCTCTCTCTCTCTCTCTCTAGCTATCTATCTCTCCCTCTCCCTCTCTCTGTCTGTCTATCTCTATTTATCTATCCATCCATATCTATCTATCCATCCATCCATCCATCCATCCATCCATCCATCCATCCATCCATCCATCCATCCATCTATCTATCTATCTATCTATCTATCTATCTATCTATCTATCTATCTATCTATCTATCTATCTAAGTTATGAGGTGCTCCATCACTGGAGATTTTTAAGAAGAGACTGGACAGCCAATTGTCTGAAATGGTATAGGGTTGAAAAGAGGGTTGGACTAGAAGACCTCCAAGGTCCCTTCCAGCTCTATTCTGATTGATTGATCCTTTGACTTCCTTTGGAAATTGTTTCAGCGTCCCCAGGCGGCTTTTTTGAAAGACTGGAACTCACTCTCAGGGGAACGAAGTGGTGTCACCATTTGGAAAGTTTTGGGTTGGACTAGAAGACCTCCAAGGTCCCTTCCAACTGGATTCTGATGGATGGTTTGTGGGGAGGAAACAAGATAACCAAAGCGCCCAAGGCAGGAGCTTCCAAAATAGAAGCAAAGTGCCTAGAGTCAGAGAAAGAATCTTAAATCATTAACTATTGATTATGAAAGCTGCTAATTTTAGCCTCGCCTGCCTTAAAAAAAACACACACACAAAAAAACCCAGGCCTGTGAATGAGAAGTGAAGGCCGTTCACTGAAATGGCCTCGTGAATCCAGAAATGTCTGTTTCAATTATGTGAGAGAGGCATAGTCGCGTGTAAAAGCTGTAGCAAGATCTTGTTCTAGCAAAAATCGCATCACCAAACCACCAGTCCGCCCTCCTTGTTTATTTACTCAGTTTTGTAATATCTATGGCAGGGGTCTCCAACCTTGGTCCCTTTAAGACTTGTGGACTTCAACTCCCAGAGTTCCTCAGCCAGCTTTGCTGGCTGAGGGACTCTGGGAGTTGAAGTCCACAAGTCTTAAAGGGACCAAGGTTGGGGACCTCTGATCTATGGAGAAAAAAATCAATATCTGACTACCGCACTTTTTTGGAAAGGACTCGACAGGCGGATAAAAATGTCCAATTTACTCTGAACGTCTGTCAGATGCAGAGGTGGGCTTCATATACTGTTACCGCCAGTTTGCCCAGCCCCAGAAATGTGCACATGTGCCAGTCGGCATGTGTGCGGCATCACAAAACACGGCAATTCGCTCGCGTGCCCCATCTGCACACGCGTGCGACATCAAACAACACGGCACTCCGCGCGCCATCCACAAATGCGTACAGCGTCAAAAACACAGCAATATAGGATGGGTTTGCACCCGGGCGGGTGGGCAGGCCGAACACCCATCTGCAGGTCGCTACTACTGAATGCAACCTGTGGTCGGACGTCTGTCTGACTGTGCAAACAAACCACAATAAAAAATAAGAATCTGAAAATCGAATTCGTGAAGCCGCGGTGGGGCCAGCAATTATCAGCACACTGGGGATCGTTTACTCCCCAAAAATCTTGGACGGCACTTAGAAAAAACCAGGACATTGACAAAATCCCTGTCGGTCAATTGCAAGAGGCTACATTCCCAATCCTAGGAAAGACGTGGTTGCTTTAAAGAGCTGCATTCGTGCTTCGGGACACACCAGAGCAATGGTTTGAAATCAGATCTGCACTTTCTTGTTGTTTACAGACATAGTTCAGGCCTACCCGCTGGCTGGAGTAATGGGAGTTGTAGTCCAAGTCATCTGAAAGTCATAGGTTGGGGTTGATTGGTATATATGAACGCTGATGAAAGAACAGACAAGGAGAACCATCACAGACAAGAAAAGTTATGGTGTTTTTTCTTGGATTCTCTTGGATTCTCCATCCAAGATTGATGGGGACATCCAAGGTTGGGGCTGGGACTTTATTGTGCCATTTAGCCTTGGTCCAAGGTCCACTTGGTCAGGTGGGGTTTGTGTTCTTCTTTAGTTGGCCGATATATATATATATATGTAGGTCTTTGGTTGTTCGGGTTTTCTCCCGTGTAAAATTGGAAATGTCTTGGCAACGTTTTGACGAAGTCTCATTCGTCATCTTCAGGCTTCAGCTTCGTGCTTCTGGGAGCAATGTGTGATCGCAGCTGTTTCTTCCTTTTAACTGCTAGTGGGGGTTTGAACTGATTGGGTGGGAGCTTGGCTGTGCTCTGATTGGATGGAGGTTTTTGTGCTCTGATTGGCTGGGGTGTGTCCTGTTTGGGTGGGGGCTTGGTTGTGCTCAATTTAGTCTGTGTTGCAGGGGGATTTGAGCTGGTGAGCTGCATAGCTGTTGTTTGGCTTTCTGGTGGTGCTACATCTTCATAGTGGGTGTCAGTCTGCTGCATGTATGGATTGGAGGGGTTTGAAATGGCTAATGTTGCAACTGCGGTCTGGCTTCTGGTCCTTGGTCGTGCTTCATGATCAGTGTGGGTTTGGGTCTGCTTTCTGGGTGGATGTGCGGTGGTGACATCCTGTGTGGACCTCGTGAGTGTGGGTCTGGTGTCATTCCTCGTGTTAGGGACTCGTTTGTCAATAAGGGCGGGTTTCCAAATGGCTGGTAGGCGGGAGGTATCATCTCATTTGTTCATGCTGTGTGGGCGTTTTTCTATCTCAATGGCTTCTCTGATTATTCTGTTGTTAAAGTGTTCAGTTTTGGCGATAGTTCTGGTCTTTTTAAAGTCAATATCATGTCCTGTGACTTTAAAGTGTTGGACCAGGGAAGAAGTTGGTTCCTCTTTTTTGACTGATTTCTTGTGTTCTTCAATGCGTGCACTTATCAGAGCACAGCCAAGCTCCCACCCAATCAGTTCAAACCCCCACTAGCAGTTAAAAGGAAGAAACAGCTGCGATCACACATTGCTCCCAGAAGCACGAAGCTGAAGCCTGAAGATGACGAATGAGACTTCGTCGAAATGTTGCCAAGACATTTCCAATTTTACACGGGAGAAAACCCGAACAACCGTCATCTTCAGGCTGGAGTTTTTGGCTTCGTGCTTATGCGAGCAAAGTGTAGTTATAACTGCCCTTTCTCTATAAATACTAGTGTATAGATAGATAGATAGATAGATAGATAGATAGATAGATAGATAGATAGATAGATAGATAGTATAAATAGTATTTATAGAGAAATGGCAGTTATAACCACGCTTTGCTCACATAAGCATGAAGCCGAAACACCAGCCTGAAGATGACGAGTGAGACCTCGTCGAAACATCGCCTAGATACTTTCAACCTTACACGGGAAAAGACCCGAATATGCCAAAACCTACATACCTATACCCATGAAAACCTACACACACACACACACACACACACACACACACACACACACACACACACATATATATATATATATATATATATATATATATATATATATATATATATATATACGCCCTCATCACGCCTAGTAAGCAAGAAACTGTGCGTACAATCACGATGAGAAGAAATTCTGCATTGTGTGAAAATAAATCAGGAGGGAAGAGGATCAGGGGTGGGCTGCTGGGGGTTCGCAGGGGTTCGGGAGAACCTGTAGCTAAGATTCTTTGCAGTTCAGAGAACCTCCCAAATACCATTCCTGGCTGGCCCCGCCCACCCCTCCCCTCCCAGGAGTCCCCACATGGCCCATTTTGGATGCAGATAAGTGCAGGGCGCGCATGGAGGAATCGGAGAGGGCAAAAGCGGGCCTACCGGAAGTTCAGGAAGGCCAGAAACAGGGGCCTCCAGAACTTCAACTTCCCGGAGGCTCGAGGAAAGCCTCCAGAGCCCGGGGAGGGCAAAAATGACCTCCTCCTATGATGCAGGAGGCTGACTAGGCCACGCCCACCATGGCCACGCCCACCCAGCAACCAGGCAGAGAACCCCTTGCTAAAATTTTTGAAGCCCATCCCTGAGGAGGATACACAGATAAGATTTTTTGGGGGGGTGGGTGGGTGGGAAGGCAGGAACAGCCACAGCAAAATCCATCACACACAGAGTGCTAGAATGTAAGTCAACGACGCATGCCTCGGTTCTGCCCAGTGTGATTTGTTTTGGGGTAAATCACAACCAAAACACACACAAGAACGTTATCAGTTAACATCGGGCCAGCAGAAACAAACTTTAAAAAAAAAAGAAAGAAAAGTGGGGGAATAACTGGTTAAGGAAGATTAACCGGTCAAGCAGGCAAGAAGAGGTCAAGCCAACTGGACTGGATACTGAAATAATATTCAAGAGCATGTTTGAAAAGGCCTCCAAGGTATTCGTAGAAAAGGGACCTTCAGATTTTCTGGGACAGAGAAGGCACTGGAGTTAGGAAGGAGGAAACCCATGTCATAAAAATATCCCAACGAAGGAACAAGAGACAGTAGCACAATAAACAATTCTTACTCTAAGATTATTTCATCAGCAATTCAGAACAGGAAGAGCCAACAAGAAGTGGGCCATGAAAATATTTACAGATCCCTCACATCCAGGACATAAACTGTTTCAACTCCTACCCTCAAAACGACGCTATAGAGCACTGCACACCAGAACAACTAGACACAAGAACAGTTTTTTCCCGAAGGCCATCACTCAGCTAAACAAATAATTCCCTCAACACTGTCAAACTATTTACTAAATCTGCACTATTATTAATCTTCTCATCGTTCCCATCACCAATCTCTTTCCACTTATGACTGTATGACTGTAAATTTGTTGCTGGCAATCCTTATGATTTATATTGATATATTGACCATCATTTGTGTTGTAAATGTTGTACCTTGATGTACCTTGATGATCTTTTCTTTTATGTACACTGAGAGCATATGCACCAAGACAAATTCCTTGTGTGTCCAATCACACTTGGCCGATAAAAAATTCTATTCTATTCTATATCAACGACCCATTGCAATGAGGTCCACAGTCATAGCTGAGTCCAGGAAGGCTCTGAGCTCATCCCCAGACTCATTCTTTTTATAATTTTCTGCATGCATTTCACAACTTACTTCCTTGTTTTTTCTTACTGACAGTCTCCACATATACCCATGTAAAGCTAAAAGTAAAGGTTCCCCTCGCACATATGTGCTAGTCGTTCTCGACTCTAGGGGGCGGTGCTCATCTCCATTTCAAAGCCAAAGAGCCAGCACTGTCTGAAGACGTCTCCGTGGTCATGTGGCCGGCATGACTCAATGCCAAAGGCTCACGGAACGCTGTTCCCTTCCCACCAAAGATGGTCCCTATTTTTTCTACTTGCCTTTTTTTTTTACGTGCTTTCGAACTGCTAGGTTGGCAGAAGCTGGGACAAGGAACGGGAGCTCACCCTGTTATACGGCAGTACTAGGGATTCGAGCTGCCGACCTTTCGATCAACAAGCTCAACGTCCTAGCCCCTGAGCCACCGTGTCCCTATATATATACCCGTGTACCAGTAGTAAAATCTGAACCAGTTTACTACTGGTTCGCTGGCTGCACATGTGCACCACGCACCAAATGCGAGGTGTGCACGCTAAAAGGAGGCATGGGGTAAGTAGGACGGCGCGTGGGGAGGGTGGATCATCTGTGGCACGCAGTCTTTTTCTTTACTTTTAAAAGCATTTTTTTTACAACCTCTTCGGGTGGTTGCAAAAAAATGCTTTTAAAAGTAAAAAAAAAAGGCTCTGATGATCACGCGGCTCAGCTAGGAAACAACTCCGTTGTTTCCTATTTAAGGTCTGTTTCTACCCCAGCAACTTTTCTTTTCTTTTTTCTTTTTTTCTTTTTCTTTTTTTGAAAAGTTTAGGATTTTACGAAGCACCGTGATTCATTGGGCAGCGAGTCAGAAGCCTCACATAAAGTTGTTGAGTGCGCACTTAACAGGTACCGTCATCGCCTTCTGGAATGTCTTCGCTTCTCAAGAGACATTTTTGCTGCCTGGCACTTGCGCAACTCCGTCGTTGACAGATAGCATCTCTGCCTCCCTTTTCTGAACAAATCAAGAGGGCAAATCTATTTTTAATAACACTCAAACAAAAGGTGAAGGAGCGAGACAAGAATTCCGGAGCGGGAACTTTCCAAACTGCAAGAGTCTTCCCCGTGTAAGAATTTGCAGGAGCTATCAAACGGGGAAGAACGTTGTGAAATTTCAGTTCGGTTGAGATGCTCCTTTTGACAGAGGGCAGTCCATTCTTTTCTTGAAAGCCTCCAGGGATGAAGCTCCCACAACTTCCAAAGGCAACTTCTGTTCCATCAGTTGACTGTTCTCACTGTCAGAAAATTTCTCCTCATTTCCAGGTTGAATCTCTCCTTGAGTTGAATCTTTCCTTGATCAATTTCCATCCATTATTCCTTGTCTGGCCTTCAGGTGCTTTGGAAAGTAGTTTGACCCCCTTCCTCCTCTCTGTGGCAGCCCCTCAAATATTGGAAGACTGCTATCCTGTCTCCCCTGGTCCTTCTCTTCAGTAGACTAGCCAGGCCCAGTTCCTGCAACGGTTCATTGTATGTTTTAGCCTTCAGTCTCCTAATCATCTTGGTTACAGATTAACAGAGTTAGAAGGGACCTTGTAGGTCATCTAGTCCAACCCTCCCCCCTTGCCCAAGCAAGAGACCTTATACCACTTCTGACAGATGGCAATCCAGTCCCTTCTTGAAAGCCTCCAGTGATGAAGCTCCCATAACTTCCAAAGGTAACTTCTGTTCCAAGGATTGATTGTTCTCACTGTCAGAAAATTTCTCCTCATTTCCAGGTTGAATCTCTCCTTGATCAGTTTCCATCCATTATTCCTTGTCTGGCCTTCAGGTGCTTTGGAAAACAGCTTGACCCCCTCTTGTGTGTGGCAGCCCCTCAAGTATTGGAAGACTGCTATCGTCTCCCCCCTGGTCCTTCTCTTGACTAGACTAGCCATACAACCTGTTCATCATGTTTCACCCTCCAGTCCCCAAATCAACTTCCTTGCCCTTCTCTGCACTCTTTCTAGAGTCTCAACTTCTTTTATTTCCCTTGGGAACAGCCTATCCCTGACGCCAACATTCAAATCACCGTGAGCCGTTTTCATGAGGTCTAGAAACCTGCGTTATCTGCATCAGGCCAGAGTCCACTTTGTAATGGTTTTACCGATTGGAAGTGTTTGCCGTTCAACCACACCGTTTGTGTTCTACCTCGTGGCGTGTCTTTGTTTTATTCTGTTTAGACATTTCTCATGTTAACGTTAGCTAGCCAGAATCTCTTGTTCCCCGAGCTGGGGAGCCACATCCATCAAATCAGTCAGTGGGTAAACAAGCCAGCTTCTTGTTAGTTCTTGGAAGCCGAGCAGGTTGCTGGGGAACGGAGAAATCCGTTGTGCTTCTGACTTGTTGGTGAGTCTCCCGAGAGATATCTCCTTTTAACGGAGAATAAGAACGCAGAGTCGATGCTGAAGGCCTTAGCCTGCTCTAACACAAGCGCTCCGAGATTCTCTCTCTCTTTTTTGTGTGCCAACTATTAAATCAGTTGAGAAAAAGTTCTTCTCGTTTGCAAGTAGAATTTCCCGCAAAAGGCCTCAGCTAAAGAAGGGGAACTTATCTATTGAAATATTGAATAATTCAACAATCGAAGATTATAACGTAGCAGATAAATATGTATTATTAGTAGAACCAGGGGTGGGGGGTTCGCAGGGGTTCGGGAGAACCTCTCGCTAAGATTCTGTGCAGTTCGGAGAACCCCCCAAATCCCACTCCTGGCTGGCCCCGCCCACTCTACCCCGCCCCTCTCTATGTGGCCTGTTTTGGATGCAGGTAAGTGCAAGGCGCGCACAGAGGCTTGGGGAGGGTGAAAAACAGGAAGTTCGGGAAGGCTGGAAACAGGGGCCTCTGATGGCAAAGCTTTGACATTACCGCGTGCCAGAAGTAGCACCGCGAAATCATCCTGCGAGGTATCCGCGGCCCCGCTGAGCTTCGTGCACAGAGGAGCGCCGATACCCGGAAGAGCAACGGTCCATCGCGCATGCGCGAGCCGGCACCCGAACACCCGAATACCAGCATGGAAACCCACCCGATGAACAGCTGGACATTGTGCATGCGCACGATGTCACTCCGGAAGTTTGGGTGCCGGCCTGCACACGCGTGACGAAATGCCGCTCTTCCGGAGTCCGCTGCTCCCGCGCTCACCATTGTGCGTATGATCCCAGGAACGCAAAACGTGGAATAGGAGCCTGTGAGGCCGAGCATTCATTGTGGGATGGTTTTGCATGCCGCTTCTGGCACATGTGCCATAGGCTCTCCGACGCTCGGCTATAGGCTAATCAAAGCTATCATTTTAAACTGTATTTTATTCCGATTTCATTTTAAATCGCACTTGATTCCAATTCCCATTTTAAATGGTGTTTATCAGATTTTTAGTAATAATTTGCACCTGGCACTCTGCACTTCAGTATGGCCCGAGGGCCAATCGATAAAGTAAAAGTAAAGGTATGTTTGTAAAAAAAATTTTTTAAAAAAACCTGAATTTAAAAAAAGAAAGAAAGAAAGAAGGGGAACTATTCTACTTATAAGAACTTATTTCTTATTAAGAAAATGTTGGATAACCGTCTGTCTGAGATGGTGTAGGGTTTCCTGCCTGGGCAGGGGGTTGGACTAGAAGGCCTCCAAGGTCCCTTCCAACTCTGTTGTTGTTGTTGTTGTTGTTGTTGTTGTTGTTGTTGTTGTTGTTGTTACGGAGCAACCTGATAAGCAAACATGTATTTTTGGGCAGGTCATGGGATGCACGCACACCGTAGAGGTCGGCCTGTTCTACAAGCATCCCCTGGAGAAATTTCCTCCCTTGAAAGTTAGGAAAAGCTGGGCTGGTTCACACACGTGGGTACCAAATACAAACAGTGACGTTCTCCACCTGAAACAGGTGAGGCGGGAGAGAGGGTCAAAGTCAGGGCTGGCAGGACTTTCCACCGACGTCACCGGCAATGGTCTGCAAACAACGAATGCTGTTTGGAGCTTAGCAGCGCAGCCTTGATTATTTCAAGGCTACGTTCTTTTCCGCTCCGGAACCTTCTGGAAGACTTCGGTGAAGTATGGTTTAGTTTATACTAATAATAACAACAAGAGTTGGAAGGGACCTTGGAGGCCTTCTAGTCCAACCCCCTGCCCAGACAGGAAACCCTACACCATCTCAGACAGATGGTTATCCAACATCTTCTTAAAAATTTCCAGTGTTGGGGAATTTACAACTTCTGCAGGCAAGTTGTTCCACTGATTAATTGTTGTTTAGTTTAGTTTATTGCCATTGCGCGTGGTATGGTACAACGAAATTAAATGCCGTCTTCGGTGCACATTACAACTATAAAAATAAACACACAAACATACGTCCTTTACATTCTATATCCATGATGGCGGACCTATGGCACGCGTGCCAGGTTGGCCACGCGAGCTCAGCTCCAGGGCACATGCGTACACCAGCCAGCTGATTTTCGGGCCTTCTGGGCCACCCAGAAGTAGGGAAACAGGCTGTTTCCTGCCTCCAGAGGGCCTGGGAGGGTGGAGAAGGCCCATTTTTTGCTCTCCCCAGGCTCCAGAGCCTCTCTAGGGGTCTGGGGAGAGCAAAAAACAGGCCTTCCGGTGCCACCGGAAGTCAGCAAATGGGCTGTTTCCAGCCCCTGGAGGGCGTCTAGGGGGGTGGACAAGGCCGTTTTTGCCCTCCCCCGGCTCCTAGAGAGGCTTAAAAACGTTTTAAAAAGCTACCAGTTCAGGTGAACCAGTAGTAAAAAAAACCTACCGGTTCATACGAACTGGTATTTCTGACAATCAGCTGTGCCGCGTGATTTATTTTCGCTAGAAAGCAGGAAATCCTGCTTTCTATCGAATCTAAATTGCACGGCACAGGTGGTTCCCCCCCTTCGCTGTTCTACTTACCTCGTTAAGCCTTCTTTTTCCACGCGAAGCATGCATGTGTACATGTTTGCTGCGCACCGTGCATTTTGCGGGCAGCGAACCGGTGGCAATCCACGGATGGACTTCACCACTGCCTTAGAGGGACACGCAGAAGGAGGAAATCGGCTACAATGCTCTCCCCAATGGCATCTCATCTGGAGCTCTGGAAAACTATCATCTCAACACATCTGAAAGAGGCCACACTGGAGAAAGTTGGCTTTCTCTAAGTGCTCTCAAACCATCACAATGTGTTTTCTCACCACTATAGACATCTCAAGGGAGATGCTCACTGGCTAAGACACTAAGATCGGCACTTCAGCGGTTCAAATCCCTAGTGCCGCGTAATGGGGTGTTGTTGTTAGTTGCAAAGTCATGTCCAACCCATCGCGACCCCATGGACAATGTTCCTCCAGGCCTTCCTGTCCTCTACATCCTCTGGAGTCCATTTAAACTCATGCCTACTGCTTCAGTGACTCCATCCAGCCACCTCGTTCTCTGTCGTCCCTTTCTTCTTTTGTCCTCAATTGTTCCCAGCATTAGGCTCTTCTCCAGTGAGTCCTTCTTTCTCATTAGGTGGCCAAAGTATTTGAGTTTCATCTTCAGGATCTGGCCTTCTAAAGAGCAGTCAGGGTTGATCTCCTCTAGAATTGACTTGTTTGTTCGCCTTGCAGTCCAAGGGACTCGCAGGAGTCTTCTCCAGAACCAGAGTTCAAAGGCCTCCATTCTTTGGTGCTCAGCCTTTCTTATGGTCCAACCTTCACAACCATACTGGGAAAACTGGGAAAACCAGAGCCTTGACTATACGCACTTTTGTTGGCAGGGTGATGTCTCTGCTTTTTAGTACGCTGTCTAGATTTGCCATGGCTTTCCTCCCCAGGAGCAAGCGTCTTTTAATTTATTGGCTGCAGTCCCCATCTGCGGTGATCTTCTGCCAAACCTAGCAGTTTTTTTTTATTTGCATTTATATCCCGCCCTTCTCCAAAGACTCAGGGCGGCTTACACTATGTCAAGCAATAGTCTTCATCCATTTGTATATTATATACAAAGTCAACTTATTGCCCCCAACAATCTGGGTCCTCATTTTACCTACCTTATAAAGGATGGAAGGCTGAGTCAACCTTGGGCCTGGTGGGGCTTGAACCTGCAGTAATTGCAGGCAGCTGCTGTTAATAACAGACTGTCTTACCAGTCTGAGCCACAGAGGCCCAGTTTGAAAGCTGGTTAAAAAAAGGCAACTAGAAAAATAGGGACCACCTTTGTTGGGAAGGGAACAGCGTTTTGTGCGCCTTTGGCATTGAGTCATGCCAGCCACATGACCACGGAGACGTCTTTTTTTTTAAATTTTTTATTTGCATTGATATCCCGCCCTTCTCCGAAGACTCAGGGCGGCTTACACTATGTTAAGCTATAGTCTTCATCCATTTGTATATTATATACAAAGTCAACTTATTGCCCCCAACAATCTGGGTCCTCATTTTACCTACCTTATAAAGGATGGAAGCCTTAGTCAACCTTGGGCCTGGTGGGACTAGAACCTGCAGTAATTGCAGGCAGCTGTGTTAATAGACTGTTTTACCAGTCTGAGCCACAGAGGCCCTGTCTTCAGACAGCACTGGCTCTTTGACTTGAAACGGAGAGGAGCACCGCCCCCTAGAGTCAGGAACGACTAGCACATATGCACGAGCGGGACCTTTACCTTTACCTATAGACATCTCCATAGAGTTGGGGTTTTGTTTTGCTTTTTTGCATAACGGGTCCTAGCTTTGATCATCGAAAGCCAACCATTTGTGCCTTGAGTTAGGGCTCCGGTTTGCTTCATTTGAGGGCCCCGTTGGTGTGTCTCCTTGGCTAGCCGTGGTATTTTCATGGAATGCACCAGGCTCGCCTTGAAGTAAACACGCACAGGCCTGTCTGCTCGGGCGAGAAACTCTTTGAACTGTGAAGACCAGATTCTGTGAAGAGAGACCTGGGCGTCCCTAAACAACACCTACAGAATTATATAAGCCGACAAGATTGCATTCCTTGCGCAGCCAAACAGGACGCCCGGCATGTATTTTGAGAGATGATTCACTCCAAAATACGGGCCAGAGGGCAACAGAGAGAATTTAATTATGTCCTGTCAAAGAGGAAGACTAGGGAAGTGCTCAGTCATCCAGGTCATGGTTGCCCCAAAGATGCAAGGCAGCTGGGCTTTAACACAGACTCATCCCCAACAGCCTGTGCTTGACTTCAAGAGTGAAGGGACCCAGAACAGAAAATATCCTGCAGCCAAGAAGGCTCCACACCTATTTGCACCACTCAGGTGAACCCCGAAGACACAGACAGACGTCCAAGTGGCCTCCACGACTTTCTAAAAGAATGCAAACGACCAGCTGTCTGCAAGGAGTAGAAATCCTTCCATTCTCCAGCCGTCCAGTCAGAGGTCATCGTCAAACATCTTCAAAGAAAAACCAGAAAGTCCAGTTGCACTTTTAGGACAACCACGACCTGGATGATTGAGAAACTCCATAAGACATTTAGCTGTGCATCCAGAGCTGAAGAAGCTTCTTGGATGGGAAGCGAAACGCCTTCAATAGAAAGAACAAGAAAGTCCAGTTGCTGTTGTGACCCAGGCCCAAGTAGGTAGTAGGAAACTCAGTCGGTGTAAAAACAAACAAACTTTATTATCACAGCTGAGAATTAACTCATTCCCAGCATAGTTCAACTAAATTAAAGCAAATTCCTCCCAACACAAATTCCTCAGTCCTATCACCAACCTTGGTCCAATTAGGCAAACTGCCAAAGGCCTTTCTTGGCCAAAGTTCAGAAGACACTGATACGAAACAAATCGGTTCTGTGGGTGTGGCTTGGTGGGTGTGGCAGAGGAAGGATACTGCAAAATCTCCATTCCCATCATACTCCAAGGGAAGGATACTGCAAAATCCCCATTCCCTTCCCACTATTGGGGGAAGGATATTGCAAAATCTCCATTCCCATCCCACTCTGGGGCCAGCCAGAGGTGGTATTTGCCAGTTCTCCAAACTACTCAAAATTTCCACTACCGGTTCTCCAAACTCCTTAAAAATTCCGCTACCGGTTCTCCAGAACCTGTCAGGACCTGCTGGATTTCACCCCTGGTTTCACATTATGCTACTACCGGTTCACCACGCGCGCGCACGCTCATTTTGTGCATGCGTGCGCCCGCTTTCCGCACACGCGCCTGGCCTTCCGTGTATGTGTTTTGCTCGCGTGCCTTCTGCACATGCGCCTGGCCTCGAAAACGTGCCTAAATAGGATGGCACACAGCTGGGGTGGGTGGGCAGGCCCACTCGCGATTTCTGCTACCAGTTCGGACGAACCCATCTGAACCGACTGAATAGCATCTCTGGTTGGGATAAGCAGACCTCCAAGGTCCCTCCCGACTCTGTTATTCTGAGATTCTAAACCCCTTCCTCCCACTTCAGAAATAACCCTAATCTATATCACCAGAAGGAGACACGGTGGCTCAGGGGCTAGGACGTTGAGCTTGTCGATCGAAAGTTTGGCAGTTCGGCGGTTTGAATCCCTAATGCTGCCGTGTAACGGGGTGAGCTCCCGTGACGTGACCCAGCTTCTGCCAACCTAGCAGTTTCGAAAGCACGTAAAAATGCAAGTAGGAAAAATAGGGACCACCTTTGGTGGGAAGGGAACAGCGTTCCGTGAGCCTTTGGCGTTGAGTCATGCTGGCCACATGACCACGGAGACGTCTTTGGACAGCGCTGGCTCTTCGGCTTTGAAATGGAGATGAGCACTGCCCCCTAGACTCGGGAACAACTAGCACATAAGTGCGAGGGGAACCTTTACCTTTATATCATCAGAGACTCAGAAGAATGACCATTGTGGACAGATTGGTGAGGTTTCCGAGAAGTCTTCTTTCCTCTTGTCCTTGGATGGACAATTTTGCAAGTTTATAGGCGTTCAGGAGGCTTCAGAAGGCCGATTATCTCCTCCTTGGCAAAGGGTCAATGAGGCAGGAACCAACATCAAGCATCCAAGGGCATTCATCATTCCAATTAGCATTTCAAAACATCAAAAGAACTGCAAGGAATTTTGACAAGGAGTCTTCTTAAGTAGGAAGGCAGCCAGAAGATCTGGGTAGGAAGTGAGTTTTGGATAAAATGGCCCTCAAAGTTTGGGCTAGCTCTCAGCTTCTCCAAATCATTCAAAGCAAGGACACCCAGATTTATTTATTCGATTTTTTTTTAGAATAGAGTAGAGTAGAGTAGAGTAGAGTAGAGTAGAGTAGAGTAGAGTAGAGTAGAGTAGAGTAGAGTAGAGTAGAGTAGAGTAGAGTAGAGTAGAATAGAATAGAATAGAATAGAATAGAATAGAATAGAATAGAATAGAATAGAATAGAATAGAATTCTTTATTGACCAAGTGTGATTGGACACACAAGGAATTTGTCTTGGAGCATAGGCTCTCAGTGTAGAAAAGATAAGATAAAAGAAAAGATACGTTCATCAAGAATTCTAAGGTACAACTTCATGATAGTCATAGGGTACAAATAAGCAATCAGGAAACGATCGATATCAATATAAATCGTTAAGGATACAAGCAACAAGGTTACATAAGTGGGAGGAGATGGATGATGGGAACGATGAGAAGATTAACAGTAGTGCAGACTTAGTGAATAGTTTGACAGTGTTGAGGGAATTATTTGTTTAGCAGAGTGATGGTGTTTGGGAAGAAACTGTTCTTGTGTCTAGTTGTTCTGGTGTGCAGTGCTCTGTAGCGTCCTTTTGAGGGTAGGAGTTGAAACAGTTTATGTCCAGGATGTGAGGGGGTCTGTAGATATTTTCCCTATTTCATAATTTACTGCTCTTTTGACCCGTGTGTGTTCAGCATTTCATGGCCCCAGCCACAGGAAGCTATAAATCCATAAATGAATCAGATCAATAAGATAAAAAATAAAAGCTAGGATCACGTGAACCCGGCTTGGTCGGCAACATCCATTACCGCAAAACAAGTCAGCTGACATCCCGATGCGTCTGGCAGGTCATTTTGCATTTCAGAATCCTTGCTCTCTTTTAGACAGCCCCAAAGGAAGAAAAATAAGGTGATGAGCTAGCAACCTACAAATGTTTGTGGTTGTGTGTGCAGGTGTATGCCTGTGTTCATGCCAAGGATGGGGAGTTTTAGCATTTCATAAATGAATTCAGGGCAATTCTCCTTAATTCCAGGTTGCTTCTCTCTTTTAGTTTCATAACATAACATAACATAATAACAGAGTTGGAAGGGACCTTGGAGGCCTTCTAGTCCAACCCCCTGCCCAGGCAAGAAACCCTACAGCACTTCAGACCAATGGTTATCCAACATTTTCTTAAAAGCTTCCAGTGTTGGAGCATTCACAACTTCTGCAGGCAAGTTGTTCCACTTATTGATTGTTCTAATTGTCAGGAAATTTCTCCTTAGTTCTAAGTTGCTTCTTTCCTTGATTAGTTTCCATCCATTGCTTCTTGTCCTGCCCTCAGGTGCTTTGGAGAATAGCTTGACTCCCTCTTCTTTGGGGCAGCCCCTGAGATATTGGAAGACTGCTATCATGTCTCCCCTAGTCCTTCTTTTCATTAAACTAGACATACCCAGTTCCTGCAACCGTTCTTCATATGTTTTAACCTCCAGTCCCCTAATCATCTTTGTTTCCAACCGTTGCTTCTTGTCCTGCCTTCTGGTGCTTTGGAGAATAGGTTCACCCATCCTCCCGCAGGCAAACCTGGGGGGAATAACAGTTTAGCAGAATTGGAAGGGACCTTGGAGGTCTTCTAGTCCAGGGGTCTTCAACCTTGGCAACTTTAAGACTTGTGGACTTCAACTCCCAGAATTCTGGGAGTTGAAGTCCACAAGTCTTAAAGTTGCCAAGGTTGGACACCCCTGTAATCTAGTCCAACCCCCAACTCAAGCAGGAGACCATTCCAGACAAATGGTTGTCCAATCTCTTCTTACAAACCTCCAGTGATGGAGCACCCACAACTTGTGGAGGCAAGCCGTTCCACTGACGGATTGTTCTCACCGTCAGGAAGTTTTCCTTAATTCCAGGTTGCTTCTCTCCTTGATTTAGTTTCCATCCGTTGCTTCTTGTCCTGCCCTCGGGTGCTTTGGTGAACAAGTTGACCCCCTTCTTCTTTGGGGCAGCCCCTTAGATATTGGAAGGTTGCTATCACATCATCCCTGGTCCTGTTCATTCAACTAGACCTACCCAATTCCAGCAACCGTTCTTCGGATGTTTTCGCCTCCAGTCCCCTAATGATCTTGGTTGCTTTTCTCTGAACTCTTTCTAGATGTTGAGATGTTGATCTCCTTTTGATCGTGGTGACCAAAAGAAATGAAGCTCCGGGATGGGACAAACCTCACCAGTCACTCTCTTGAGAAATGGGTGGCAACTTTGTGAGGGCATCTGTTGTGACTCCAGCCCCCGAACCTGGCCCCATGCCCGAAAGTGACTCCGAGAGTGAGGGGGAAGGGCCGGTAAGGTTTACCTCGGAAGCATCGATTCCTTTGGCTCGGCTCCAGGAGCCAGAACCAGACCAGTCAGAGGACGTAAGGAAGCCGTCATCCCCTGATTCCTCCCTTCCCCAGGCTACGCCTTCAGACCCAGCTGATAATAATAATCAAGCTTGGCTTGACCCGCACTTCAGAAGATTAGGGAGCCGGTATCATCAAAAGGAAGGGTGGGGCAGGAGCTCCACCCCACAGGATATATAAGGAGCTTTGGGACTGCTCTCACTCCACGGGAAGCAAAAGTTTAGCTGATCTGTTTCAAAAAGAGCTGAAAGTCTTGCTACGTGAGTCATTTGTTTGAACTTTGGCAGGCAGCTGCAATTTCTCTGCCAGGACCGATAAGAGCTGTGAATCCACTGGCTGAAGGCCAGCTCATGGGTCTGAAGTGGGGAAGGAGACAGAACAGCATCCATGGAACCTTTTCCAGTGTCTCCACCACAACAGTTGGGAAGCAAACTTACGGGACCGCCTGCTGCCACCGGTGGCCTCCCATCGACCAGTGCGCTCCCATAGAGAGGGTCTCCTCAGGGTGCCGTCAGCCAGACAATGTCGGCTGGCGACCCCCAGGGGGAGGGCCTTCTCTGTGGGGGCCCAAGCCCTCTGGAACGAACTACCTCCAATGTTGCGCCAGCTCTCTGACCTCCGAACCTTCCGGCGTGAGCTGAAGACTCTTTTATTTCGTTGAGCAGACTAGCCTAATAGTTTTTTATAGTTTTAATCAGTTTTTTAATGGGATTTAGCAAATTTTTACAATTTCGGCCAATTTAAAATTAGTTTTTTAAAATTGTTCTTAACTTTTGTATTATTGTTTTTTACTTGGCTGTAAACCGCCCTGAGTCCTTCAGGAGAAGGGCAGTATAAAAGGGCCGTGGTGGCTCAGGCTGTAAGAAGCCTGTTATTAAAACACAGCAGCCTGCAATTACTGCAGGTTCAAGCCCGGCCCAAAGTTGACTCAGCCTTCCATTTGGCCCTTTGAAGAGTGGTGGACTTCAACTCCCAGAATTCCCCAGCCAGCAACTTGCTCATATTTATAGCTCATGCTGGCTGGGGAATTTTGGGAGCTGAAGTCCACCACTCTTCAAGGGGCCAAGTTTGGACACCCCTGCTTTATAAGGTAGGTAAAATGAGGACCCAGATTGTTGGGGGGGCAATAAGTTGACTTTGTAAATATACAAATAGAATGAGACTATTGCCTTACACACTGTAAGCCGCCCTGAGTCTTCGGAGAAGGGCAGGATATAAATGTAAAAAAAAATAAATTGAAATAATAAATGAATAAATAAATAAATAAACAAACAAACAAACAAACAAACAAACAAACAAACAAACAAACAAACAGCCGCAGATTTCTCCGTATCTTTTTGATCTGGTTCTCTTGTTCTCTTCTTTGAAGGACGCCTACCACAATCTGGCTGGAGGCCTATATATAAACCTGCTGTTTCCTAGGTTTCTCATGAAAAGTTAAGACAGGCCGTATGGCATCTTGTACGGAGGCCAGGTTCTTCCTCCAAAGAAGCCACCGCTGATTTATGGCCTTCATTAGATAGCCACGGTTGCCGACTTTCTCCCCAAAAAATCTCGGGGGGTATTTCACCCCTGTCTCTGCGGCATCATTGTTGAAAAAAAAATCCTCAGATTGGGATCCAGGCTCAAAGTTGAGGAAGAAAGAACAGAGCGAGCCATGCTGGTGGAAGGATGCCCCTGAGTATCCTGCTACATTTTGCTGCAGTATATATGACCTTCTCCTCGGATGGCCTCTTCGCTGTGGTTGCAAATAACACAACGAAAGCGAAAGACGATGCTTGAATGAAGTGCTTCAGCTGTCACAACAGCAACCCCCCCACATGATTCAGAGAGGGTTGAAGGATTCCACAGTCGGAGCCACAAGATTTCTAACCTGCCTAAAGAACGCAAAAGCCTTCCGTTCTCAAAACAGCCGAATGTTTTTTTTCAGGAAACCAAAGGGGGGAAAAAAGTGGCAGTCCAAAGAATTGGAGTGATATAGGAGAAGGACGCACAAGTAAACTCCTATCCCAAAAATCTACCCCAGTAATGAGAAAAGGTAGACCAGTTATTGTTTTTTAAAAGGCATGCTTGGAACTGACTTGCACAGGGAAACTGGAATTTAAAGTTACATGGACAGAGAAATAGGAAATAAATCTGGAATAAGGAATCAAAAATAGTCAAGATCCTAGAAGAGAAAGCTTTGTAACCAACATAATGAAGAAAGACAGACCTTTGATGGTATCTAATTATTATTTTTTAAAAAGCACGTTTGAAACTGACTTGCACAGGGAAACTGGAATTCAGAGTTATACGGACAAAGAAATATTTAGGAGAATAAATCTGAAATAAGGGGTCAGAAATGATCAAGATTCTACAAGAGAAAGCTTTGCAACCAACATAATGAGGAAAGGTAGACCTTTGGCCATTGCAATTATTATTTTTTAAAAGGCATGCTTGAAACTGACTTGCACAGGGAAACTAGAATTCAAAGTTACACAGAGAAATGTTTAGGAGAATAAAACTGAAAGAAGGGGTCAAAAATAGTCAAGATTCTAGAAGCAGCAGCTTTGTAATCAACAGAATGAGGAAAGACAGACCTTTAATGATTATAATTATTGTTTTTTTAAAAGGCATGCTTGAAACTGACTAGCACAGGGAAACTGGGGTTCAAAGTTACATGGACAGAGAAATAAATATTTAGGAAATAAATCTGGAATAAGGAATCAAAAATAGTCAAGATCCTAGAAGAGAAAGCTTTGTAACCAACATAATGAAGAAGGGTAGACATCTGAGCATTGTCATTATTATTTGAAACTGACTAGCACAGAGAAGCTGGAATTCAAAGTTACACAGACCGAGAAATATTTAGGACAATACATCTGAAAGAAGAGGTCAAAAATGCTCAAGATTCTAGAAAAGAAAGCTTTGCAACCAACATAATGAGGAAAAGTAGACGTTTGACCATCGTAATTATTATCATCATTATTATTATTATTTAAAAAGCATACTTGAAACTGACTAGTGCACAGAAGCTGGTCTCTGGAATTCAAAGTTACATGGACCAAGAAATATTTAGGAGACTAAAACTGAAATAAATGGTCCAAAATTTGTCAGGATCGTAGAAGAGAAAACTTCGTAAATGCTTTGCAGGACTGACTGACAAGCGTCCCACGAAGACATTTCAAAAGTATCCTGCAGAAGTCACCGCCAGAGGTGAGATAGATTAAAAAAAACACCACAATTTCCTTTGTGTCTTGGGCCCAAGTAATACATACAAAGGAGGGAAGTGAAAGCAACAAGCGCAATTAGTCCAGTATGAATTCCAGATGTGCACCTGCAAGATTTGCAAAGCTGGCCTTAAAATGCAACGGCTGCACGTCGCTTGGCCGAAAGAAAACCGGGGAACAAAGAAAGCCAGACGCTGCACCATGTTGGTCAGGTTAAACGCAGAAAAATATTCCAAATTCATGTCCTACGTAAGCCAGGATCTTAAGAATAGAATAGAATAGAATAGAATTTTTATTGGCCAAGTGTGATTGGACACACAAGGAATTTGTCTTGGTGCAGATGCTCTCAGTGTACATAAAAGAAAAGATACGTTCATCAAGGTACAACATTTACAACACAATTGATGGTCAATATATCAATATAAATCATAAGGATTGCCAGCAACAAGTTATAGTCATACAGTCATAAATGGAAAGAGATTGGTGATGGGAACGATGAGAAGATTAATAGTAGTGCAGATTCAGTAAATAGTTTGACAGTGTTGATGGAATTATTTGTTTAGCAGAGTGATGGCCTTCGGGGAAAAACTGTTCTTGTGTCTAGTTGTTCTGGTGTGCAGTGCTCTATAGCGTCGTTTTGAGGGTAGGAGTTGAAACAGTTTATGTCCAGGATGCGAGGGATCTGCAAATATTTTCACGGCCCTCTTCTTGATTCGTGCAGTATACAGGTCCTCAATGGAAGGCAGGTTGGTAGCAATTATTTTTTCTGCAGTTCTAATTATCCTCTGAAGTCTGTGTTTTTCTTATTGGGTTGCAGAACCGAACCAGACAGTTATAGAGGTGCAAATGACAGACTCAATAATCACACCATACAAAGGATCCGTTTGGGGAGTGGGGGATGACAAAAAAACAAACTGCACTTGATTCATGTAGCGACGAAACTACTTTTGAAGTCATTTTTGAAAAGTGTGAAGAAGGTATTACAACCAAGGGAGGGAAACTCGGTGGCTGCCGCATCCGAGCGCCATTTCAAATCTATCCAAGAAAGCGATGAGAAAAAGTTTTGAGTTTTGAAAACATCGAAGTTCTCGCATTTATTATGGAAGGTTCCAGAAGAACAAAAAGGTCACCCTGAGTTTTAACAGTGTGCTTGGGGCTGAGTTTTTTTCGTAGACACAAGAACAGTTTTTTTCCCGAAGGCCATCACTCTGCTAAACAAATAATTCCCTCAACAATGTCAAACTATTTACTAAATCTACACTACTATTAATCTTCTCATCGTTTCCATCACCAATCTCTTTCCACTTATGACTGTATGACTTTTTGTTGCTATCATTAAGGGTTAAATTGCAACCTATGACCATCATTTGTGCTGTAAATGTTGTACCTTGATGAAGGTATCTTTTCTTTTATGTACACTGAGAGCATACGCACTAAGACAAATTCCTTGTGTGTCCAATCACACTTGGCCAATAAAAAAATTCTATTCTATTCTATTCTATTTATGGTCAACAAAACAGATTGTAAAAGAGAGCATTAAAGAACAGAATCAGAAAACTACTCACATCTATAAATGTTTCTCTTACACATAATCAGCAGGACCAACCACTGTGGCTGACACAACAAACCAGAGTTAACCCAAAGTTGTTTTTTCAAGAGGCAGCTGGATTTCCTTTGGGTTTTTTCCCTTGAAGATGTTTCGCTTCTCTTCCAAGAAGCTTCTTCCGTTGTAACTGAACATAAATCCGTCCATTCCCCCACTATCCAGTCAGACCTGAAGAAGCTTCTAGGAGGAGAAGCGAAATATCTTCAAGGAAAAACAAAGAAAACCCAGTTGCCTCTAGAAAAAGCAACTTAGGGGGCAACCATGACCTGGATGGCTGAGAATCTCCAGAGACATTTAGCAGGTGCCAGAACCGAAGAAGCTTCTTGGAGGAGAAGCGAAACATCTTCAAAAGAAAAGAAAAAAACCCCAAGTTGCCTCCTGAAAAAAAGGCCCCTTTGGGACAACCATGGACGACTGAGAATCTCTACAGACTTTTAGCTATACAATTTGGGATGGAATGGTGTGGGAGGAGGAATGGCTTTCCAGAGAAAAATTCCAGACGACAGGAACCAAGAGGACTATCTGAGGACACAGATAAACTTCCAAGCGCTTGGTGTGCTAAAAGGATGCAGATGACTGATCTTGTCTGCAAGGGATATAAATCCTTTCATTCCCCACCATCCAGCCAGAGCTGAAGAAGCTCCTTGGAGGAGAAGCGAAATGCCTTCAAGGAAAAAAGAAAGCAAGTCTTGGGGACAACCATGACCTGGAGGACCGAGAATCTCCATAAACCAGAGTTAAAACATCCAGGGTGTAACAGAAGGAAAGGGGAGGAACCATTCCCACATTCTTCATCTTCCATAGCTTCCGGAGTCAGCGGGTGGATAAGAACATCATGGATGGTTCCCCTCCAAATGGACTGCTATTAAAACCCGGTTCTGAAAGGAAGAAAGGATACCTTCAGATGATAAAGGCGTCCATCACAAATGTCTCTGGAGGTTCTCAAGTCATCCAAGGTTGTCCCAAAGGTGTTTTTTTCAAGAGGCAACTGGACCTTCTGGTTTTTCTTTGAAGACGATTCGCTTCTCATCCAAGAAGCTTCTTCAGTTCTGGTGGAGGACGGGAGTCAGTCAGAACCGAAGAAGCTTCTTGGGTGAGAAACAAAACATCTTCAAGGAAAAATGAAGTCCAGTTGCCTCTTGAAAAAGCACCTTTTGGGACCGAATGTCTACGGAGATTCTCAGTCATCCATGGTTGTCTCAAAGGTGCTTTTTTCAAGAGGCAACTGGACTTCTTTTCTTTTTCCTTGAAGATATTTTGCTTCTCCTCCAAGGAGCTTCTTCAGCTCTGACTGGATGGTGGGGAAGGGAAGGATTTATATCCCTTGCAGACAGTTGATCATTTGCATCCTTTTTTGCAAGTCATTAAGGGCACTTGAAGGTTTATCTCAGGGTACCCTGAGTGGTGCAAAATGGGAGTGGAGCCTTCTTTTTATTTTTATTTTTTATTTATTTATTTATTTTTGTCATAACAATATATACAAGCATAACAGAAGATTATATAATATATAAACATATATATGAGGAGAAACAAGGTAATATAAACATATATATATATATATATATATGTTTTGACGAAGTCTCATTCGTCATCTTCAGGCTTCAGCCGTGCTTCTGGGAGCAAAAGAGAAGCACGAAGCCCAGAAGCACGAAGCTGAAGCCTGAAGATGACGAATGAGACTTCGTCGAAACGTCGCCAAGACACTTCCAATTCTACGTGGGAGAAAACCCGAATAACCAAAGACCTACATACAAACACCCGCGAAAACCTCAGAAAACATATATAATATATATATATATATAGGGGAAGAAACAATAGGACAGGAACAGTAGGCACGTTTGTGCTCTTATGCACACCCCTTAGAGTCCTCTTAGGAATGGGGTGAGGTCAACAGTGGATAGTTTTTGAATAAAGCTTTTGGGGTTATGAGAAGAGACCACAGAGTCAGGTAATGCATTCCAAGCGTAGATAATTCTGTTACAGAAATCGTGTTTTCTGCAATCTAAACTGGAGCGGTTGACATTGAGTTTAAATCTGTTGGTAGCTCTTGTGTTATTGTTATTGAAACTGAAGTAGTCATTGGCAGGAAGGACATTACAACGGATGATTCTATGAGCTAAACCCAGGTCCTGTCGAAGGCGACGAAGTTCCAAGTTTTCTAGACCCAGGATATCAAGTCTGGTGGAATAAGGTATTTTATTAGTTACGGAGGAGTGGAGAGCTCTTCTCGTAAAATACCTTTGGACACACTCAACTGTATTGATATCAGATATATGGTATGGGTTCCAGACAGGCGAGCTTGTCTTGGAACTGTTCTTCTTGGAGCAGTTCCAAGAAGGCTCCACGCCCATTCGCACCACTCAGGGGACCCTGAGGACACAGATAAACCTCAAAGTGGCGTCAACGACTCTCTAAAAGGATGCAAATGACCTGGTGACTTGCAAGGAGCATAAATCCTTCCCTTCCCCATTGTCATCCAGTCGGAGTTGAAGAAGCTTCATGGATGAGAAGCGAAATGTCTTCAAAGAAAAACCAGAAAGTCCAGCTGCCTCTTGAAAAAAGGACCTCTGGGGCATCCCTCACAGTTGCCACGACTTCGAAAAGTCGCAGGCCCCACCTAAATTTCCCAGTCTGCCACCCACGGAACAAAATTGGAAGACAACCTTGTAGCCAATGCAAACACGATAAATTGGCTTTAAGGCATCTGAGCAAAATTCAGGTTCAGGTCTGAACAGGTTTCTTTATCTAACAGCCCCAGTCCCTCTCTGGAGTTTATTTCTGGGCGGGTGACTTATTCTCCATCCCTCATAAATAATCGTCCATCACGAGGAATAATAATCTTATCAAACCTGCCAGGAGTTCTGCCAATTTTGCAAAAGAACCAGAAATCACAAAAGGAAAGGGAAGTGACTCAGGACGGCAGACAATGCCCTGGAAAATGAGACCAGATGTGAAAGGATGAGAAGATAGAGCAGGGCAGATCCAAGAGCAACCAGGAAGATGAGGGGACTGGAGGCTAAAATATACGATGAACGGTTGCAGGAACCGGGCCTGGCTAGTCTAGCGAAGAGAAGGACCAGGCGAGACATGACAGCAGCCTTCCAATATTTGAAGGGCTGTCAATATTTGCCAATACCTGCCAATATTTGAAGGGCTGCCACAGAGAGGAGGAAGGGGGTCAAGCTATTTTTCCAAAGCATCTGAAGGCCAGACAAGGAACAATGGATGGAAACTGAACAAGGAGAGTTTCAACCTAGAAATGAGGAGGAACTTTCTGACAGTGAGAGCAATGGAACAGAAGTTGCCTTCGGAAGTTGTGGGAGCTTCATCCCTGGAAGCTTTCAAGAAGAGACCGGACTGCCATCTGTCAGACATGATGTAGGGTCTCCTGCTTGGGCAGGGGGTTGGACTAGATGACCTACAAGGTCCCTTCCAACTCTGTTCATCTGTCTCCTACAGAAAATCAAAAAGCCACCTTCAATTTCATTTCCGCTTCCTGTTTTTGTTCTCCCAGGGACTCGGCTTCTGAATGGCTTCCTTAAATGAAGCTGTCAGATGACAATCACTTCTCCAAAGACAGAACAAGGCCTACGCCCTTCGGTTATCTTGGTCCGGTTGGGTTGAGCCTCAGTTCCCATAATTCTCTGCCTGCCAGGGCGATGCTAGCTTGGGAGCAGGAAGGTCCTTCTGGGTTACAAGGAAGATGGCCTTCACCTCACCAGCATCTGGTTTACTCCAGGCTCAACGCCAAAGGCGTAAACAAAAGGAGAGCGATAAGAAGGATTAGGAGAGAAACGACAATGTGTTTATTCATCTTATTGATGTTGAAAATAGCAACACTCTGGATGCCTTGGGCGGCCCAAACTACGAGGACAACGCCAAGGTTTCCGATTGGTCAGACTTTTAGTCCTATCTTTGCCCTTGTTCTTCTGGATGTCTGTGGAGATTCTCAGTCATCCAGATCAGAGGTCTCCAACCTTTAGTAACTTTAAGGCTTGTGGACTTCAACTCCCAGAGTTCCTCAGCCAGGAACTCTGGGAGTTGAAGTCCACAAGCCTTAAAAGTTACTAAGGTTGGAGACCCCTAATCCAGGTCATAACTTTCCCAAAATTGCTTTTCCTCCAAAGGCAACTGAAGTTTCTTTTCTTTTCTTTTTTTTTGAAGACGTTTTACTTCTCATCCAAGAAGGCTTCTTCAGTTCTGAAGAAGCTTCATCAGAACTGAAGAAGCTTCTGGGATGAGAAGCGAAACCTCTTCAAGGAAAAAAAAACCTTTTGAAAAACGACCTTCGTGACATTCTTCAGGAGGCTGGGTACCCCCTGAAGTATCAACCCCAAGGATTACCAACTCTTCACACGCCTTGCTCCCTCTTGAGAGCTTTCCAAAGCAACAGCACTTCACTTCACTACGCTTTCCCAATAAAGCTGGAAGGGACCTTGGAGGTCTTCTAGTCCAACCCCCTGCTCAAGCAGGAGACCCTACAACAATCCAGACAATCCAGGTTGTCCAATCTCTTCTTGAAAACCTCCAGTGATGAAGCACCCACAACTTCTGGAGGCAAGTCGTTCCACTAGTTGATTGTCCTCATTGTCGGGAAGTTTCTCCTTAATTCCACGTCGCTTCTCTCCTTGATTAGTTTCCATCCATTGTTTCTTGTCCTGCTCTTTGGTGCTTTGGAGAAGAGCTTGATTCCCTCTTCTTTGTGGCAGCCCCTCAAATCCTGGAATACTGCTATCATGTCCCCCCCCCAGTCCTTCTTCTCTCTAGACTAGCCAAACCCAAATCCTGCAACCGTTCTTCATATGTTTTAATCTCCTGGCCTTTGATTATCTTTGTTGCTCTTCTCTGCACTTTTTCCAAAGTCTCAACGTCTTTTTTTGTAATGCGGTGACCAGATGTTTCAGATGTGGCCTTACTATGGCTTTACAAAGCTTTATAAAGGTAAAGGTTCCCCTCGCACATACGTGCTAGTCGTTCCTGACTCTAGGGGGCGGTCCTCATCTCTGTTTCAAAGTCAAAGAACCAGCGCTGTCCAAAGACGTCTCCATGGTCCTGTGGCCGGCATGACTCAACGCCAAAGGTGCACACGGAACGCTGTGACCTTCCCACCAAAGGTGGTCCCTATTTTTCTACTTGCCTTTTTTTTTTACATGCTTTCGAACTGCTAGGTTGGCAGAAGCTGGGATAAGTCACGGGAGCTCACCCCGTTACGCGGCACCAGGGATTCGAACTGCCGAACCGCCGAACCTTTCGATCGACTAGCTCAGCGTCTTAGCCACTGAGCCCCCCCGTCCCTATAAACCTTTATAAAGCAGTACTAATACTTCATGTGATTTTGATCCTACATATACCAACCAACAGTATATTGGTTGTATAAACCTGTGGTTTATACCAGGGGTCTCCAACCTTGGCAACTTTAAGCCTGGTGGACTTCAACTTTGCTGGCTGGGGTATTCTGGGAGTTGAAGTCCTCCAGGCTTAAAGTTGCCAAGGTTGGAAACCCCTGGTTTATACAACCAATATACCACTTTAGAGCCCTCTCTGAGCAGTTGACAGAGTCAGCCTATTGCCCCCCCAGGTCCTCATTTTACCGACCTCAGAAGGACGGAAGGACGAGTCAACCTTGAACCGGTCAGGATGGTTCAACATGATTCTGAAGATACCGGATAAAAGCAAGGCTGTCCTCACAGCTTATATCGGATTACAAGTCCAGCTGTTCCCCCAGGTAACGTCCCACAGCGTTGTGCCCCGAAGGTTTTCCAGTGGGGAGGAAAGGTGGAAAACAACTCCACGCAAACGGAGATCCAACCGAAGCAGAATGGAATTTCCCCCTGGGACCTGCTGCCTTTTCACCCACTAAAGATCTGCCTATCTAACTGTATCGCCAACCTGGCGCCCTTCGGTTATGTTGGGCAGAAGCTCCCTTGGGGAAGGGTGGGATTCCATGCTGGGGAATGCAAAGATTCCCTTTTTCAGACGGCCAAATGAAGAGCGGGGAAAAAAAACCCTTGCCTTGGGAACCACCTGGGGAAAAAAAAACCCCTTGCAAGAGTGGGCTAAGCCAGCACCGAATGCAGAAATCTAGCAGATCAAAGCTCTTGCTGGCTTCAGTCTCCAGCAAGATTCTTTCTCCTCCTCACCTTAGTTTTTTTGTTACACACACACAACACACACACACACACACACACACACACACAAACACACACATACAAACGTGCCCTTCAGAGGAGCTGCCTCGCCGTTCCCAGTTCCCATTATCCACAGTCGGCTGAGGAAGATGGGGGCAGCCAGCCGAGGCCGCCAGAGCCTGGAAAAATCCTGCTGCCCCCTCCCCCACTCCCCTTAAGGACAACCCGATGGCCTTGACACCTCGTTCATCTACCCTGGGTACCCCCAAAAGCCAGGTCCATCCTGGGTACCCCCCAAAAGCTGCACCCAACATTTGACACCTTGTTCATCCACCCTGGGTACCCCCAAAATCCCCATCCACCCTGGGTAACCCCAAAAGCCATCTCCAGCCCTGCGTTCATCCACCCCAGGTACCCCCAAAAGCTGTGTCCACACTGGTTTCCCCCAAAAGCCGTATCCCCCCAAAAGCTACATCCATCTTGGGTACCCCCAAAAGCCGTCTCCAGCGCTGCATTCATCCAACCTGGGTAGCCCCCAAAAGCCACATCCATCCTGGGTACCTCCAAATGTCATCTCCAGCGCTGCGTTCATCTAACCTGGGTACCCCAAAAAACCATGTCCAGCCCTGCATTCAACCACCCTGGGTACCCCCAAAAGCCGTCTTCAGCACTGTTCATCCAACCCGGGTATCCCCAAAAACCACATCCAGCCCTGCATTCAACCACACTGGGTACCCACAAAAGCTGCATCCATTCTGGGTAGCCCCCAAAAGCCCTCTCCAGGCCCTGAATTCATCCATCCTGGATACCCCACAAAAACCATGTCCAGCCCTACATTCATCCACTCTGGGTACCCCCAAATGCCACATCTATCCTGGGTACCTCCAAATGCCATCTCCAGCGCTGCGTTCATCTAACCTGGGTACCCCAAAAAACCATGTCCAGTTCTGCATTCAACCACCCTGGGTACCCCCAAAAGCCACATCTATCCTGGGTACCCCCAAAAGCCGTCTTCAGCAATGTGTTCATCCAACCTGGGTATCCCCCAAAAACCACCTCCAGCCCTACATTCATCCACCCTGGATCCTCCCCTCCCCCATTCCAGCTTCGCTTTCGCCTCCGCTCACCTGCTCCGCTGTGGACCGGCGCGTCTTCCTCCTCTTCCCTTTCTTCCTCCTCTGCCGGCGAAGGAGGCCCATCAATTGGGGGGCCGGGGGTGTCCTCCGGCGGGGCAGGCGAGGCGGAAGCCGGAGGGGGCGAGGAAGGAGCCGGAGACGGCCAGGTGAGAGTCGGGGCCGGGCCGGGCGCGCTGTCAGTGTTTGGCTTGGGCGAGGCGGCCGGAGGCTCCCGAGTGGCGTTGGGCATCCAAGCTGCCAGGTCGTTCTCGCCGCTGCCTTCGGGCCGACGAGGCCAGCGGGGAGCGGGGGATGCCCGGCGAGAGCCGGCGGGACCGGCGGCGTCGCGGGGCTGCAAAGCGCAAGCCGAGCTCAGCCACACCATCAGCACCAGCACCACGGCCAGCATCATAGCGCGGCCGCCGCCCGGCCATCCAGCCCCGGAGGTTGGGGACCCCCGAATCCTAGCCCGAGACAGAGGGTGGGTGGGGGGCTGCCTCCGACGCTGCTACCGAGGCAGCTGCCAGGAGGGTCTCAGGCGCGGGCAGGAGCGAGCAGGCAGCCGGCTGGCGGGCAAGAGGCGAACCGGGACCACCATGGCATCTTTCTCCACCTCCTTTCGCCCCTTCCCTTCTTTCCCCCCTCTTTCTCTCCCTTCGCCTGCCCCCACTCCCCAATTTGCTAACAATGAAGGGGGCCAGCGGCCGCCTCCACCCACCCCACCCCACCCCACCCCCTCCGCCTCGCCCAGCCAGGCAGCGCCGGAGAAAGCGAGAGAAAGAAGGCGGCGAAGAAGAAGAAAAAAGAAAGCAGGAGCGCGAGAGAAGAAGAACGGAGGGCGACGGGCTGGAGAGCCAGCCAATGGGGAAACGGATGGGGCACGTGACCCGGCTCCACGAGGGGGGGGGCCCGCTCGGCCAATGGGCGAAGGGCTGCCAGGCTTTGAAGACCCGCCTCTCCCCCGGATCCCCGACAGCTGGAAGCCAAAAAAAAAGATGGGGGGGTTGCCGCCCGTTTCCCAAGCGACCAGGAGATGCTCGGCTCGGTGGCAGCGGCCGCAGCAGAAGCAGCAGCAGCAGCAAACAAAGGAGGATCGGGCCCCAGGCTCTCCCCCTTGTCCTCCCCTCCCCGCTCCAGCTTCAGCGTCGCTTCGGTTGCAATCCGGATTGAGAGGAGCGGAGTTTGTAACTCAAAGCGGCAAAGCTGCGCCCTCCGGCCGGGAGTTGCCTTTTCCTTCCAGCAGCGGGAGATCGTGGAAAGCTCTCTTCCCCGCCCCCCACCCCCGCCCCAACTCCTTCTTTTGGGGGGGTGGGGGAGGAAGACCCTCTGCCCATGCTCAGAGGAAGCCCTGGAGTCTCCTCACCTGGCAGCAGCCGAGGGTCTCTCCCTCTCTCTCTCTCTCTCTCTCTCTCACACACACATTCTCTCACTCCCTCTCTCCTTCTCCCTCTCTTTCTCTCCCTCTGCCCCTCCCTCCCTCTCTCTCTTTCTCCCTCTCTCCGTCCCTCCCTCTCCCTCTGCCTCACCCTCCCTCTCCGACTCTTCCCCTCTCTCCCCCTCTCCCTCCCTCCTTCTCTCCCTCTGCCTCTCCCTCCCTCTCTTTCTCTCTCCCCCTCCCTCTCTCTTTCTCTTTCTCCCTCTCCCTCACCCTCTCTCTCCCTCTCTCCCCCTCCCTCTCTCTTTTTCCCTTTCCCTCTCCCCTTCCCTCTCTTCTTCTCCCCCTCTCTTCCTCCTCCTCTCTCTTTCTCCCTCTCTCCCTCCCTCCTTCTCCCTCTGCCTGCCTCACCCTCCCTCTCTTCCCTCTCTCCCCTCCCTCCCTCCCTCCTCTTTCTTTCTTCCTCTCCCCCTCTCTCTCCCCCTCCCCCCTTTCTCCCTCTCCTTTTGCCCCCTGCTCTCTGTGCAGGGTAGATTCCCCAAAGGTGCTCGGCAAGGAAACTTGGCAAGAGATGGCTAGCTCAATACGCCAGACCACCCGTGTGTCCCCATCGCACTTCAGCCTCTCGTGTTGGGAAGCCAGATCTTGAAGGCCTCAGGAGACACTCCAAATACTAGCTCCTTCACGCCTTCGCTGGGATGTCCAGGAGATGTCTAGGGCAGGGTCTCAACCTTGTCCTTTAAGATTAGGATTAACTCCCAGAGTCCCTCAGCCAGCTGGCTGAGGGACTCTGGGAGTTGAAGTCCACAAGTCTTAAAGGGACCAAGGTTGGAGACCCCTGGTCTAGGGGGGCCACTGGACATCATGGGGACTCTTAGCATCCAACACACATGAGTCCAGACATTGGGGGTGGGGAGGAGATGGCGGGTTTCTTCAGAGAACTTCCTAATGAATGAAAGCTGCTGAGAAATTCGCAGACTGAAATATACAACTCCAAAAAAAAAAACCCAGCAGATGGAAATCATTTGTCCTCTTCTGCTCCTCGCTTAACCTCTGTGAAATATTAGCAGTTGCGTGGAAGGACTTTCCAACCGACTCCCTTTAAAAAAAAAAAAGACTAATTTCACCCCGCTGTTACTCTCAAAATGGCTTGCGGTCAAGACAGACGCCTTAATTTGTCTTCCAAAGGGAGAGAGCCTCGGTGGCACGGAGATGCCCCAATTTCGCCTCTCGGTTCCCATTCCTTTCATCGCGAGGCGGTGACGCACCTGTCGGTCATCAGGCCTCAAGGAGAGACGCCCACCGGCTTTCTTCTCCTTGGTCACCTGCCAAGCAAACCTCCCTGGCAGCAATTCTCAGGTGTGCCCAACTGTCTATTGAGAGAGAGAGAGGGAGAGAGAGCGCTGGCTTTGATGTCCGGCTGGGTGGGGCCAAAGTACGGTGAACCTCACCTCCTCTGCCAACTTTGAAAGGCCAAAGGTAACAACGCAGTTGCTTCCGGTGGATAATGGGCGAGCCGGCTTGGAGAATCTGGCTGGCAGGGCGAGAAGGAAATGCCCATTATGGGTAAACAAATGTGCAATGCCAGCTCCTCTTTTATTCTCCACCCGTAAGAGGGAACACCCAGCCTCTGGCAGAAGCCAGTTGATAATGTTGGTAAGGTGGAACAATCAAGCTGGGCGTGGTGTAAAGGCCTCCTGTTTTAAATCAGCCTGTCTCCTCTAATCCAGGGGTCCCCCACCCACCCCCGGGCCGCAGGCTATTCAGAACTGGGCCGCATGAGCAGTGATGGTATTCAGCCGGTTCGCATCAGTTCAGGCGAACCGCTAGCGGCAACCAGCCCGTCGCTATGCCATCCTGCTTAGCCACGTTGTTTTTTTTAATTGAAAAAGTTTTAACAAACAAAAACATTTTTCCCCCTTTCCCCTCCCCCGCAAACCCCCTTCCCCCCTCCCTTCACCCCCACCCCTCCGGCTTCCCAGGTCAATCAAAAGGTATTGTTATACATAAACCAAACAGAATAAAATTTTCCCTTCTAATCCAATTAACCTCATCCAAATCTTTTCATTTCCTAACCCCCCCCATTATATAAAATAATACATCCTAATTATTCAAAGGCAATCTGATATCTCTTAATCTGATATCTGTTTTGTAAATAATCAATCCATTTTTTCCATTCAATTAAATATCTTTCCTGTGTATTGTCTTTCAAAAAGGCTGAGATTTTAGCCATCTCAGCCAAGTTAGTAACTTTCAATATCCATTCTTCTATTGTAGGTAACTCTTTTTTCTTCCAATATTGTCCAATCAACAGCCTTGCTGCTGTTATTAAATTCAAAATCAATTTAATCTCAGTCACTGTACAATCCGTTATAATTCCCAAAAGGAAAAATTGCGGCAGGAACTTTTATCTTCTTCTTCAGGACATTTTGAATAATCCACCAAATCGCTTAGCCACGTTTTTGAAGCTGGGCGCGTGCGAAGTGAGCGTGGACGCCGCGAACCGGCGGCAAAACCCACCTCTTACACATGAGGGATGCTGCAACGGTCACTAAGTGTGGAAAAAATGGTAATAAGTCCCCTCTTTCCAGTGCTGTTGTAACTTTGGTCACTAAACAAATGGCCGTACGTCAAGGACTACCTGCCATTGGCCTCCACCTCCAAGAAAGAAAGGGAAGCAAAAAGACTGAAACAGCTGCAGTCAGCTCCCTTTGATTGAATTGAACTTCAGCCTTCCCTCAACTGGGTTCCCCCAATATCTCACCTCCTTTAGGTCAGAGTTCCCCAAACTTTCTGGGTTGGTGGCCCAGAGTGGGGGGAGGGGTGGAAAGAGGGTGTGTGTAGGAGGGGCAGATGCATACCCCCGAGATGCTCGTGGTGACACCAACACAAGTGGGCCTGTGTGTGTACGTGCGCGCACACCGACCAGCTACTCACGTGGCCTGGTGGCCAATAGGTTGTGTCCCAGTAGTGGATCACAGCCCACAGATTGTGCACCCCTGATTTATGGGGACCCCAAAGGTTGTGGACCTCTGCTTTAGGGGTCTCCAGAAATTCTCATCTGATACATCCAAGGGGGTCGCGCTTGTGTGGGGAATGGGACAACTTGCTACAGTCAATTCGCCACAGCCAACTCATCAAGGTCAACTTTCTGCACAGGACAACTTGCCACGGCTAACTCACCACGGGACAATTCGTTGCGGGACGATTTAACGATTCTATTTAAATATTTAAAATAAATGAAAAAAAAACATTTGAACACATTTCATTCTGTCCTTCCTTTGGCATCCTTCCTTTAACCACCTTTAAAGCGCTCCATGGCTTAGGACCGGGGTATTTATGGGACCGCCTGCTGCCACCGGTAGCCTCCCATCGACCTATGCGCTCCCACAGGGAGGGTCTCCTCAGGGAAATCTAAAATCTAAATAAATAAAAAAATAAAGGGTGCCGTCAGCCAAACAATGTCAGCTGGCGACCCCCAGGGGGAGAGCTTTCTCTGTGGGGGCTCCTACCCTCTGGAATGAGCTTCCTCTGGGGTTACAATCACTCCCCGACCTCCGGACCTTCCGACGCGAGCTCAAGACTCTCTTGTACCATCACGCAGGGCTAGCCTAATGTGTTGTGTTTTAACTGGGGTTTTATTATTTGATTTTAATAACTTAATTTTAATTGTTAGCCAAAATTTAATCAGATTTTTACAGTGCTTTTAATTTATCTATGTATATTGTATGAATTCTGTTTTACGTTGGCTGTGAACCGCCCTGAGTCCTTCAGGAGAAGGGCGGTATAGAAATTTAATAAATGAATGAATGAATGAATGAATGAATGAATGGTTCTATCCCACCATTTCTTTGATATTAGTGTAACTCTTGTCCTGGGCGCGATGGCCACGGCGAGTTATCCTGCAACGAGTTGGCCCTGGCGAGTTGGCCATGCTGAATTGACTGTTGGCTGAGTTGGCCGTAATTTTCATAGACCCTCTTGCGGGAAGCTTCCATGTCCCATCTGGGCGTTAGGCAGGGGTGAAATGCTCTGAAGTCTGCTATCGTTTCGTTTCGCTATCAGTTCGCTTCGCATACACATGTGCGGTGAGCGCCAAATACAAGCTTTGCACGCAGGCGATCTGCAGGGGCTGCCGTGCAGCGCTGGAATAGGAGGATTAAGAAGCCTTTTCTGAGTCTAGAGAGTTAAGTAGAACAGTGGGGGGGGGGACAGCTGTGCCGAGTGATTTAGAATATAAATGAATATAAATTTAGAATATAAATGAATATAAATATATTTAGAATATAAATGAATATAAATAGCGCAGCACAGCTGATTGTTGGAAATACTGGTTCGGACAAACTGGTAGCATTTATTACTACCGGTTCAGGCGAACCGGTCTGAACCGGTAGCATTTCACTCCTGGCGTTAGGTTTTCTCAAGGCAGGAGAGAAATAACATCCTGGCTGGCTACTTCGACCACGATCCCATTTCCAACCCAGCTTGTAGGAGGGGGGGACTCAAAAGAGAGACACCCCACCCCACCTCCCATTTATAATTTACCAGGGCCTCTTAATGGTCGGTCTTAGAAAGCTAAGGCAAGATTGAGCCTCAAATTACAAAGACTTGGAAAAGGGAGTTGCGCCTTGCCTCCCTTCCCCTCTTCCTTCCGATTAATGTGGTGGTTGACCACATCACACAATGCTCCACATTCAGTTCCTCCGTTCCCTAGAAGGATCTGAGCGTCCTTTCTACACGATAGAAAGTTATCCCAGCAAGACATCTATGCAGGGGTGGGATTCTACCAGTTTGGGCGAATCGGTAGATCCAACGATCAGCTGAGAGTGAACCGGTTCGCTCCGACAATCAGCTGTTCTTCGCAGCTGATTAGCGCAGCAGAGTGGATTGCAGTGCCTTAGCTGTTTTAATTCCCTAGCATTAACGCGGAAGGTGATTTTTCGTTGAACTGTGCACACGCAATCACCGAACCGGTTGTTAAACCGGAAGGATCCCACCACTGCATCTATGGAGCTTCTCAATCATCCAAGTCAGGGTTGTTCCAAAGGTGCTTCCCGCCCCCCACTACCCCCCAAAAAAACCACAACTGGACTTTCTTGTTTCGTTTTTTTTGTTCTTTGAAAAGGTTTCACTTCTCCTCCGAGAAGCTTCTTCAATTTTTGCTTCAGTTCTTCTCCAGCACTGAAGAAGCTTCTCGGAGGAGAAGTGAAACCTTTTCGGAGGAAAAAAAAAGTCCTTTGCTTTTGGAAAAAGCATCTTTGGGAGAAGAGGAAGAAGAAGAAGAAGGTGCAAATGAAGCCTGGCTCCCAAGTAAGAGAAAACAGCCCTATGCAAAGAAATATCTTAAGGCTTAGTATTTATTTTTTTATGTCTTTTTAAAAAAAAATCATTAGACCTTTCCAGATTGCTTCCTTGCAAATTTGCAGAACCGCCTGGCCTAAATTTAGAATATTGCAGCGATCAGCTGCCCTCCTTTAAAAGAAGAGAAACTCAATTTTGAGATAGGAGCCAGGAGGAATGCAAGTTTTGTGCATTCCCATCGTTGACAAACCTAACTATCACTTTAGGAGGCCCAGCCAAAGAACTATAATTAAGGTTTGCATGCAAACTAAACATTACTCAAACAGTGGGGAATTTCAAAGTACATTTTGCCTTGGATAATTCAATTTCCTCCTTCTCTCTCTCTCTCCCCCCTCCCTCCCTCTCCCCTTCCCTCTCTCTCCCTCCCTCTCCCCCTTCTTCTCTCTCCCTCTCCCCTTCTCCCTCTCTCTCCATCCCTCCCTCCCTTTTTTTCTCTCTCTCCTTCCCTCCCCTTCTCTCTCTCTCTCCCTCCCTCTCTCTCCCCCTCCCTCTCTCCCCCTCCCATTTTTTTTCTCTCTCTCTCCTTCCTCCCCTTCTCTCCCTCTTCCTCCCTCTCTCCCCTCCTTCTCTCCCCCTCCCCCCTTTTTCCTCCCTCCCCCCTCTCTCTCCTCCATTCCAGCTCAACCTTCAAATTTCTGGTCATGCATGGCATAGATTGGTCATTGGCAAATCCTTCAAAACTGGGAATTTATTTCCACCTAGCTGTGGTTTTTTTTTTGAGGGGGGGGGGGTATCTAAGGCTGGTCGTAAAAAAACCAGGCCCTGAAATGTTGAGATTGGCATCGCCTGAAATGTTGAGATTGGCATCAAACTCGGCTTCCTTACAGTTTACTGGGGTTAGCAAAACCGGGGAACGAATTGTGTCGGCATATAATTGCCCGCTGGGGTTGTTTGTCCCCAAGGGTGTTGGATTACCGTTCCCATCAGCCCTGGCCAGCATGAGCAGGGTTCACCATGGATGGAAGTTGTAGTCTCGGGGTACTTGAGGGGTCCCAGGCTGAACGGGAAAAAAAATAGATTTTGGCTTGCGTTGCTTTGCAACTGTCCTGTTGCAAAGCAGCAATGGAAATAATATGGCTCCTTGGCGTTTGAGTTAAGGAGGAAGGTAAGGAATATTTCTTTCTCAAAGAAAAGAGAGAATCTCCCCCAATTTTGGATGGAAAACTTTTTTCAGGCAATGACAATAGTTTCTTCTTCTCCTCCTCCTCCTCCTCTTCTTCCTCCTCTCTTTCTCATTATCCATCTCCTCCTCTTCCCTCTTCTCCTTTTCCTTCTTCTCCTTTTTTCTCCTCCTGACTTCTTCCTTTTCTTCTCTTCCTTCTCTTCTCTTACCCTTTTTCCTTCTCCTCTTCCTCCCTCTCCCTTTCCCCTCCTCCTTTCTCCTTTGCCTCTTCTTTTTTTCCTGCCCTTCCTCTTCTCCTTCTTCTCCCTCGCTTCTTTTTCTCCTCCTTCCCTTTCTCCTCCTTTGTTGTTTTCTCCTCCTCCCTCTTTTCTTCTCCTTTCCCTTCTTCTCCCTTTTCTTCTCCTTTCTTCTTCCTTTTCTTCTCTTCCTTCTCATCTCCGATCCTGTTTCCTTCTCCTCTTCCTTCTTCTCACTCTCTTCTTTTTCTCCTCCTTCCCCTTCTCCTCCCTTTTCGCTTTCTCCTCCTCCCTCTCCTTCTTCGCCTTCGCCTTCCCCTTTCCCCTCTTCCTAGCCTTCTTTTTCCTGCTCCCTTTTCTTCTCCTTTCCCTTCTTCTCCTTTTTCTTCTTCCTTTTATTCTCTTCCTTCTCTTCTCCTACCCTTTTTCCTTCTCCTCTTCCTCCCCTCTGCCTTTCCTCCTCCTCCTCCTCCTCCTCCTCCTCCTCCTCTCTTCTTTTTCTCCTCCTTCCCCTTCTCCTCCCTTTTTGCTTTCTCCTCCTCCCTCTGCTTCTTCCCCTTCCCCTTCTCCTTTCCCCTCTTCCTAGCTTTCTTTTTCCCTGCGCCTCCTTTTTCTTCTCCTCCCTTTTTCTTGTGTTCTTTCTCCTTCTCCCTTCCCTCTTCCACACAGCTGGTAGCCAAAACCAGATTTCCTAGAATCGCCAGTTTTTATGTGGCATATTGTTCTTCTGAGATATCACCAGAGCAGAGGAAAAACAGCTGTTTTAAAGAAACAGGAATAGATTTTGGGGGGGGGAAATGATCTGCAAATGATGCTTTTGTATAGTTTTGTTTGCAGAGAGACTACGACAAATCTTGTCGTGCTTCTGTATCTTGTCATGTTTATGTAATGTAAAATTGGAGGTGGTGACCCTTTAAAAGCTGTATGGAACGAAAGTTCATTTTTAATGTATGCCAATTAGCATATATTCAAAGTGACAATAAAGTTATTCTATTTCTCTTCTATTTTCTCTCTTCTCTTTCTCTTTCTATTCTTTCTCTATTCTTCTCTTCTATTTTCTCCTCTCCTCTTCTATTTCTATTCTATCATCTCTCTTCTATTTATGTTCTATTTTCTCTCTTCTCTCTTCTCTTTCCCTTCTATTTTCTCTCTTCTCTTTCTCTTTCTATTCTTTCTCTATTATTCTCTTCTATTTTCTCCTCTCCTCTTCTATTTCTATTCTATCATCTCTCTTCAATTTCTATTCTATTTTCTCCTCTCCTCTTTTATTTCTCTTCTATTTTCTCTCTTCTATTTCTCTTCTATTTTCTCTCTTCTCTTCTATTTTTTTCTATTTTCTCTCTTCTTTTCTCTTCTATTTCTATTTCTAGTTCTACCTCAGATCAAGTCTATTTGAAAAAGCTAACTTGAACAATTCTTAAAATTAACGTCAGATAGCCAGAAGTGCCTTTATGGAATCCAGTACCATGGAACCGGACAGAAATTACACCTTACTCCTAGATAAGGTCCACTGAGATGGATTAAAGGGCCTTACTCCCAACTCAGCAGATTTCAGCTTGAAATACTCATTGAAGAAAGAAACAACAACAACAACAACGGACAAAGCTAAGAAAAGAAGCAGCTGGAGAAATATCTGGCGGGAACTACAAATATAAACGTGTAATATATACGGCTGGGTTTTTAAGTCAGGCTTTTATTGCCCCCTGGTGAGAACTACCGGCCACACATTAAAAAAAAAAAAGACATGGAGAGGAAAATCGCTGGAAAAACACAAGAAATAAACGGTTTCTTGAAATCTCTCACAAGCAATTTGGCTTGTTCGCTATTCTTCCTTTGTGCTTCCGTCCCGGTAAATCAAAAGCTCCTTTCTTTCCAGAAATACACATTTATCAGCTCCCCTCTGATTTTACAGGACTCTCCTATATAGCTGCTGATTTACTGTTTGGCAACAAAAGTCCTTTGGGCCCCATTCAGCCGTATCCTTGGCCTGGCTTCTGTTTTCGTCTCCGCCACCGAAGAGAGATTGATCTTCCATCTGGTTCAAGGGGTCGAAGAAAGAGGTTGCTTTCTGAAGGACCACCAAAGCGCTGAGTCTGAATAGAATAGAATAGAATAGAATAGAATAGAATGGAATGGAATGGAATGGAATGGAATGGAATGGAATGGAATAGAATAGAATAGAATAGAATAGAATAGAATAGAATAGAAACTGGAAGAGAAGAGAGTAGAGTAAATAGAGTACAGAGAATAGAATAGAATAGAATAGAATAGAATAGAATAGAATAGAATGGAATGGAATAGAATGGAATGGAATGGAATGGAAAGGACAGGCTAGGATGGATAGGATAGAATGGAATGGAATGGAATGGAATGGAATGGAATGGAATGGAATGGAATAGAATAGAATAGAATAGAATGGAATGGAATGGAATGGAATGGAATGGAATGGAATGGAATAGAATAGAATAGAATAGAATAGAAACTGGAAGAGAAGAGAGTAGAGTAAATAGAGTACAGAGAATAGAATAGAATAGAATAGAATAGAATAGAATAGAATAGAATAGAATAGAATAGAATAGAATAGAATGGAATGGAATGGAATGGAATGGAATGGAATGGAATGGAATGGAAAGGACAGGCTAGGATGGATAGGATAGAATGGAATGGAATGGAATGGAATGGAATGGAATGGAATGGAATAGAATAGAATAGAATGGAATGGAATGGAATGGAATGGAATGGAATGGAATGGAATGGAATAGAATAGAATAGAATAGAATAGAAACTGGAAGAGAAGAGAGTAGAGTAAATAGAGTACAGAGAATAGAATAGAATAGAATAGAATAGAATAGAATAGAATAGAATAGAATGGAATAGAATGGAATGGAATGGAAAGGACAGGCTAGGATGGATAGGATAGAATGGAATGGAATGGAATGGAATAGAATAGAATAGAATAGAATAGAATAGAATAGAATAGAATAGAATAGAATAGAATAGAATAGAATAGAATAGAAACTGGAAGAGAAGAGAGTAGAGTAAATAGAGTACAGAGAATAGAATAGAATAGAATGGAATGGAAAGGATAGGCTAGGATGGATAGGATAGAATGAAATGGAATAGAATGGAATGGAATGGAATAGAATAGAATAGAATAGAATAGAATAGAATAGAATAGAATAACAGAGTTGGAAGGGACCTTGGAGGTCTTCTAGTCCAACCCCCTGCTTAGGCAGGAAACCCTACACCACTTCGGACCAACGGTTATCCAACATCTTCTTAAAAACCTCCAGTGTTGGAGCATTCATAACTTCTGGAGGCAAGTTGTTCCACTGATGAATTGTTCTGTCAGGAAATTTCTCCTTAGTTCTAGGTTGCTCCTTGATGGGTTTCCACCCATTGTGGAAGTTCTCTCCTTGATGGGTTTCCACCCATTGCTTCTTGTCCTGCCTTCAGGTGCTTTGGAGAATAGCTTGACTCCCTCTTATTTAGGGCAGCCCCTGAGATATTGGAAGGCTGCTATCATGTCTCCCCTAGTCCTTCATTTCATCAAACTAGACAGACCCAATTTCTGCGACCGTTCTTCATATGTTTTATCCTCCAGTCCCCTAATCATCTTGGCTGCTCTTCTCTGCACTCATTCTAGAATGAACTCTAGAAATTCTTTATTCTGAATAAAAAGGGTGGGATGTTTTTTCCCCCCCAGATTTATTCTGAGTGAGCAGGGGGTTGGACTAGAAGACCTCCAAGGGGCCTTCCAGCTCTGTTATTCTGATTTATTCTCCAAAGCACCTAAAGGCAGGACAAGAAGCAATGGATGGGAACTCATCAAGGCAACTTAGAACTAAGGAGAAATTTCCTGAGAGTGAGAACAATTAGTAGAATAGCTTGCTTGTAGAGGTCGTGGATGCGCCATCGTGGGAAGTTTTTAACATGAGATTGGACAACCATTTGTCTGAAAAATGGCACAGGGTCTCCTGCTTGAGCAGGAGACTGGACTAGAAGACCTCCAAGGGCCCTTTTCCAAGTCTATTATTCTGATTTATTGTCCAAAGCACCAGAAGGCAGGACAAGAAGCAACGGATGAAAACTAATCAAGGAGAGAAGCAACTTAGAACTAAGGAGAAATTTCCTGACAGTCAGAACAATTAACCAGTGGAATGACTTGCCACCAGACGTCGTGAATGCTTCAACACTGGATGTTTTTAAGAAGAGGTTGGACAACCATTTGTCTGAAGTGGTGCAGGGTTTCCTGCCTAAGCAGGGGGTTGGACTAGAAGACCTCCATGGTCCCTTCCGACTCTCTTATTCCGATGATGGGTCATCTGATCATTTTTCAGAGTGGGACAGAAACTCTCAATACAATTCAAGCTCGCCTTATTAGCACCAGCTGGAGAGTCTCATTTTACCCCGGAAGCGGCTCAAATCCTAATCTAGCCCCCCCCACTCCCCCTTCCCTAATCCCCCCTCCTTCACTGCCCACACATTATGTTGGCCTTGGCCATGGGAATGAGCCAGCCGTGTCGTGTCTTGGCAGGAGCTTGCAAGGAGTCTCAGGTTCTGCATTTGGGTGTTGGTCCAATGGATGTCAGCTGTTGCCTCGCCTTCCATTCCAGAATTTGCCGTCCCCCCATTTCCCGTTTACTTCATTGTCTCGCTTTGCAAGAACCCCAGGAGACCAGGACGGGCAGGGGGTTTCAAAGCCACCCCCCCCAACCTGGCTGCCTAGTTGCAGAAGGAAGGCGTGGATGGTGCCAGAGAAGGAAGGAAAGGGAAGGAAGATTTGTTGTGGGTGGAAATATTTCTGCAGCAATCTTAATTTTACCTTGATTTAGCAAGGAGCCTGTTTCCCAAACGGTCCTAGCCCTTTGCTCCCAAACTCCTTTTATGGATTGAGGATGTTTAATGTTGTTGTTTTTTAATCGGCTTCTACTTTTATTTTAATGATCGACGGTTTGAATGCTTTTCAACGTTTACGTTGGATACGAGAAGGGCTAGGCAAATCAATTTCATAAGCCACAGTGGCGCAGGGGTTAGAGTGAGCACTGTGAAGTGGTATCGGTGTCTAAGTGCAATTGCTATTGCTTGTATGCTTCTTTGCTTCCTTCCTTCCTTCCTTCCTTCCTTGGTGGTGCAGCGGTTATTTATTTATTTATTTATTTATTATTTGGATTTTTATACCGCCCTTCTCCCGAAGGACTCAGGGCGGTGTACAGCCAGATTAAAACAGTACAATATACAAATTAAAACCACAGTTAAAATAACCTATTCTATAAATGGCCGAAAATTAAAACCGTCAAATTTGACCCATAAATAAAATACCCCAATTAAAATTATTAAAATTCGAAAAATTTAAAAAATCTAAAAAATTAAGCCAGTCCTGCTTGGATAAACAAGTACGTTTTCAATTCACGGCGAAAGGTCCGAAGGTTAGGTAATTGGCGGTTAGAGTACTGCAGGCTACTTTTGCCGGCTGTCTGCAATTTGGCAGTTCGATTCTCACCAGGCTCAGGGTTGACTCAGCCTTCCATCCTTATGAGGTGGGTAAAATGAGGACCCAGACTGTTGGGGGCAAGAGGCTGACTATGTAAACAGCTTAGAGAAGGCTGTAAAGCACTGAGAAGTGGTATCTAAGTGCAATTGCTATTCCTTCCTTCCTTCCTTCCTTCCTTCCTTCCTTGGTGGTGCAGTGATTAGAATGCAGTATTGCCAGCTAACTCTGCTCACTGCGCGGAGTTCAGTCCCGACCAGCTCAAGGTTGACTCAGCCTTCCATCCTTCCGAGGTCGGTAAAATGAAGACCCAGATTGTTGGGGGCAAGAGGCTGACTCTGTAAACCACTTAGAGAGGGCTGTAAAGGCACTGTGAAGCGGTCTAAGTGCAACTGCTATTGCTATAAACAAATAAAAACTCTACAGGGGATGCCAGGAGCTGGAATCCTACGCCGAAATCCTATTCAATGTGCACCAGGTTGAAGAAAGTATATTTATTCTGGATTCACTCCATTTGTCTATGGAGATGCTCCGCCATCCAGGATATGGTTTTATCACAAAGGTTGCTTTTTCAAGAGGCAACTGGACAAGGCGTTGATCTTACTTGATACGCTTCTTCTCAGTGTGTGGGGAAGATTAGCCAGGAATGGTTTCCGGTTTTCCTTTGCTTCTCATGCAAGAAGCTTCTTCAGTTCTGGTGGAGGACGGAAGTCAGTCAGAACTGAAGAAGCTTCTTGGATGAGAAACCAAATGTCTTCAAGGAAAAATGAAGTCCAGTTGCCTCTTGAAAAAAGCACCTTTGGGATCCACTCAGTTGTAAGATTTGCATTTGACACAGAAAATCCTGTTTTGTTTTGTTTTAAAAAAAGACGGAAAAGCAAGAAAGGACAAAGTTCAGTTTACATTTTTGCTCAATGAAACAGGAACAGCAGACGGCTTTTATTTTTATTTTTTCCCCCGCCCCCCCCTTTCCCAAAAAATCCCACACATCTTGTTTATTTCTCTTTTCATACAAAAAAAAAAAAAATACCCAGGAAAAGTCAGCAAGCAACGGACAGACTAGTGACCTCGCTTCCATCATTAGGACATTCTTTATATAGAAAGAAAGAAACAGTTACCATACTATTAAACCTCCTGTTTTTGCGTTGTTGTGTTGTTGTTTTTTTCCCTTTTGAGTTCCAACTTTACAGATACAAGGTCTAGCTTTCTACGGAACGCAAACACACCAAAACAGAGAAACGGCCACAAGAATGACAACGGAGACAAACAAACAAACAAATATCCAAGACAAAAATGAATGCCGACGACTCCGATATACCTCTGTTCTCGGTCTCTGGTTTTTCTTTTATCGTATGGACAGACCCGAAAACCGATGTTGAAACGGGGTCCCTTATTGATAGACAAGCTACGATACATCAGTTTACTTTCTAAAATAACTTTCTTCTCCTCGCAGCCCAGACTAAGAAGCTGGACTAACACAAACATTCTCAAAAATACACACTTCAAAAAAAAATATTATAGCCTCTGTTCCTTAAGACCGAATGCACTTAGCACAAACATACAGGCAGGGGTGGGATTCAGCTGGTTCATCCTGGTTCGGGAAAACCGGATGTTAACTTTAATCTGGTTCGCCGAACCGGTAGTTACAGGGACTGGTTGGCCCTGCCCACCCTGCCCCTCCCAGGAGTCTCCACGTGGCCGACTTTGGATGCCAGGTAAGTGCAGCCCCCTTGCAGAGGCTCTGGGAGGGCGAAAAACAGGCCTACAGGAAGTACCGGAAGTCCAGAAACAGGCCCGTTTCCAGCCTTTAGAGGCCCTCCGGATGACAGAGGCAGCCATTTTCACGTTCCTGGAGGCTCAAGGAAAACCTCTGGAGCCTGGGGAGGGCGAAAAACAGGCCTACCGGAAGTACCGGAAGTCCAGAAACAGGCCCGTTTCCAGCCTTTAGAGGCCCTCCGGATGACAGAGGCAGCCATTTTCACGTTCCTGGAGGCTCGAGGAAAACCTCTGGAGCCTGGGGAGGGCGAAAAATAGGCCTACCGGAAGTACCGGAAGTCCGGAAACGGGCCCATTTCCAGCCTCTGGAGGACCTACAGAGCCCAGGGGAGGCCATTTTCACATTCCTGGAGGCTCAAGGAAAACCTCTGGAGGCTGGGGAGGCCGAAAAATAGGCCTACCGGAAGTACTGGAAGTCCAGAAATGGGCCCGTTTCCAGCCTCTGGAGGACCTCCAGAACCCAGGGGAGGCCGTTTTCGCATTCCTGGAGGCTCAAGGAAAACTTCTGGAGGCTGGGGAGGGTGAAAAATAGGCCTATCGGAAGTACCGGAAGTCCAGAAATGGGCCCATTTCCAGCCTCTGGAGTACCTCCGGATGACAGAGGCAGCCATTTTCACGTTCCTGGAGGCTCAAGGAAAACCTCTGGAGGCTGGGGAGGGCGAAAAACAGGCCTACCGGAAGTACCGGAAGTCCAGAAACAGGCCCGTTTCCAGCCTCTAGAGGCCCTCTGGATGACAGAGGCAGCCATTTTCACGTTCCTGGAGGCTCGAGGAAAACCTCTGGAGCCTGGGGAGGGCGAAAAATAGGCCCACTGGAAGTATCAGCAGTCCGGAAACGGGCCCGTTTCCAGCCTCTGGAGAGCCTCCAGAGCCCAGGGGAGGCCATTTTCGCATTCCTGGAGGCTCAAGGAAAACCTCTGGAGGCTGGGGAGGGCGAAAAATAGGCCTACCGGAAGTACCGGAAGTCCGGAAACGGGCCTGTTTCCAGCCTCTGGAGGACCTACAGAGCCCAGGGGAGGCCATTTTCGCATTCCTGGAGGCTCAAGGAAAACCTCTGGAGGCTGGGGAGGGTGAAAAACAGGCCTACCAGAAGTATCGAAAGCCCAGAAATGGGCCCATTTCCAGCCTCAGGAGGGCCTCCAGACACTGGGGAAGGCCGTTTTCGCCTTCCCGGAGGCTTGAGAAGAGCCTCCAGAGCCTGGGGAGGATAAAAATGCTGTGGTGTAGGAAGCCGAATAGGCCACGCCCCCATGGCCACACCCAACCAGCACCTGGGGAGAGAAACAGTTGCTAAAAACTTTCAATCCCACCCCTGCATCCAGGTATATATTTATATATATATATATATATATATTTATATAGGTATATATATTAGCTAACAACTACTCTTCAATTTTACACCCTGCCTTCCCACCCGTCCTGTTGCTAAGTTGTTCCAATTCCACAGAAAAAAAAAATCTGGAGAATATTTAATGCACTTTTAAATTAACTCGGTTATCGTTCCTGTACCAGTAAGAAGAACGCGCCCTGTGTTTCGGTTGTTGTTGTGTTGTTTTTTTTTCCTGCAAATGAAATCTTTTTTTCCCCTGCAAATGAAATCTAGGGGAAGGCTGTTAAGAGACACTGTAGCACCTCTGAGGAGTTTTAAATAGTTTTACTCATATATATATATGTGTGTGTATATATATATATATAATTACAACTTCTTGAAAAAATAAAAAGAGCACCAAGTATTTTCATAGTGAGAGGTAGAATCAAATTAGAAAGGCCTATCCCTCTCTCTCTCCCTCTTTTGTTTCCTCTCTATTGTTTTCTCTTTCTACAATGTAGCACCAAAGTTTATTCACCCCTTTCCACTTAGGTGGGGTGACGTACCTCCCCTCACCACCCTGCGTCGAAGGGATGTTTTCTTTTTTCTTTTTTTCGTTTCCAAAAGGAAGAAGAATCTCGCTCGCTTTTGTTTAGATTTTTTCCCCCTTCTTTTTTGCCTTAAATAATATATATCTATATCTATATATATTTTTTTCTCTCTCTCTCTTTCTCCTCTCTCTGTTTAATATTGCACATCATCATCCTTCCTGTTCCAGAACAGTGAGCAGATTTTAAAAAACAAAACAAAATAATCTTATCGTACGTAATAAGATGGCAACGTCGGTTTTTTCCAAATCACTTCCTTTGTCTTGTCCAGCAAAACCTCTCTTGCTTGATTGAAGAAAAGGACCTGCGTCCCGGAATGCTATGCTTGGTGACCCAAAAACTGCACAAAAGATTTGGGTTTTCTGCAAGCAACTTTCCGCCCCCCCCACCTCCTTTGGCTGAAGAAGAAAGGGGAACGAGTCCATCCGTAGGTGGAGAATGTCTACTTCAACTGGCCGTCTCGGAAGTTGGATCTGCAAAGTCTTCTCCTATGACATGGTCCCAGTGCTGAAGCCCCAAATCTCGGGGCTTACAGAGGTCCAAGTGTCCTGGCTGAAGACGCAGCTTCTCTCTTCCAAAAGAAGCCAAAGGATGGAGTGCCAAGAAAGTTGACTTCTAGAGGAAACACACTGGCCCAATCTCAAGGAAATATTCCTTTCCCGGTCTGCTTGGTGGAAGGTTATAAATGCCCACAATTGGCAGCCGCTGGATGTCGTACGTCCGGAAGGTAAAAAGGGTGTGATGCCATCGACCGTCTTGAATCTGAGTGAAGAGGAAAGCTGATGGTTATGTCCTTCAAACCACGTGTGGATGGAGATAAGGAAACTCAGCCTCCCCAAGGGAGGAAAACATAGAAAATCCATTGCAAAGCCAGGAGTGGGATTCAGCCAGTTCGGGAAAACTGGAGGTTAATTTTAATCTGGTTCACTGAACGGTGGTTCCAAGGACTGGCTGACCCTACCCATCCCTCCCCTCCCCACAACCATAATAATCGATGCGAAGAGTGACGATCTCGTGCATTATATATCCAGTTTCACTTTTAGAGCTAAGAAGGTTAGAGGGGGTGGAAGAAGGGAGGAATGGAGAAGGAGGAGAGGAAGTAGTAAAGTGAAGGAGCTCAGCAGCATGCAGTTCATTCAAACTACCAGCAGGGGGGTGCTTTTGCATTTTTGCTTAAAAAGTCTCCTCTCCAACGCTTTGTAGCACAGAGAGACAACCTGAAGCCTTGTAGATGTCTATGGAGATTCTCAGTCATCCAGGTCAGGGGTCCCCAACCTTGGCAACTCTAAGCCTGGTGGACTTCAACTCCCAGAATTCCCCAGCCAGCTTTGCTGGGAGCTGAAGTCCTTTGCTGGGAGCTGAAGTCCTCCAGCTTTGCTGGCTGGGGTATTCTGGGAGCTGAAGTCCTCCAGGCTTAAAGTTGCCAAGGTTGGAGACCCCTGATCCAGGTCATGGTTGTCCCAAAGGTGCTTTTTTTCCAAAAGGCAACTGGACTTTTTCTGGTTTGGTTTTTCCTTTGAAGACGATTCACTTCTCATCCCGAGAAGCTTCTTCGGTTCTGCTTCAGTTCTTCAGAACTGAAGAAGCTGCTTCGATGAGAAGCAAAATGTTTTGAAAGAAAAAACAAAACAAAACATGAAAGTCCAGGAGTGGAGGAGGAGGAGGGAGGAGAAGGAGAAGGAGAAGGAGAAGGAGAAGGAGAAGGAGAAGGAGAAGGAGAAGGAGAAGGAGAAGGAGAAGGAGAAGGAGAAGGAGAAGAAATAATAATAATAATAATTTGACTGTTGTGACTCCGGCCTCCGAGATTGTCCTCATGGAGGAAGAGGACTCAGAGAGTGAGGGAGAGCAGCCGACAAGGCCTTCCTCTCCAGGTCCCTCCTTCCTGGCAATACTTCAAGTGCTGGTGGAAGGCCAGGAAGAAGGCGTGTCAGAGCCCTCACAAATAGAGGACAACGAGGATTGACTGTCTAGGGTCAATCCTGGATTGACCCTAGGCAGTGTCGGCAAGAGAGGTGTGTGCAGCAGAGGAAGAGGTGTGGCAGGCCCAGAGAGTGCTGAGTCACTGAGCCACACCCCACAGGGGATAAAAGCAGGTGGGGTTGCCATCTGGCCCTTGTGACGGACAAAAGCTACTAAGGATGAACTGCATCGTGTGAGCTTCAGACAGTTTTTGGATTTAAGCCTTGGATTTTCATGAGTAACTCTTGACCATTCTTTAGACTCCCGGTTGCTCTGGCAACGGACTGTAAACACCCTGATAAGAACTTGGCAGGCACTTGAAGAATAGCTGCCAGAACTTTCCTCAGCCAAAGGAAACCAGGCCAACTTGTAAATAAATTGCTGGCAGACATTGGCATGTATGTTTTCTTAGGTGAGGTGGGGGGGACAGAACATTGACTTTAGGTCAAGCTCCTTGATTGACCAAAAAGAAAATGAGGGGAGGAGGAGGAGGAATGGGAAGGGAAAGGAGGAGGAGGAGGAGGAGGAGGAAGAGAAGCTCTGACTGGATGGATGAATGAATCCTTCCATTCCCCACCATCCAATCAGAGCTAGTACAAGAGAGCCCAGTTGCACCTTTATGACAAGTCTTGTAGATGTTTTTGCTTACAGCTCTCACAATTTTTTGGGCTGGCAGCCATGCTGAGTTGAGTTCAGCGGGATTTCAGCCTGAGCTGTCTACCTCTGCTCTGGATAATAAAGCAACTCGAAAGACAAAAAAAACACAAAACACCTTCAACATGTCAACGGCTACACTTTGGAGAAGGAGACCTGTCCAGGGTAGATACTTCTAGATCTTCATTGTCAAATCACACTATCTTCTCCGTGGGGTGGTAGCACCCAACCCTTCCAACTCCTTTTGACCGGAGGATTTCCGTACCTTACAATGGTTCACTACAACATCCGGCGTGAGCTGCCCTCCTCCCTGTTCAAACAGCTGCCCGTTCCAGGCCTTGAAGCGTACAGATGCCCCTTCTGATGGTCCTTCCGGCCAAACCGGCACGTTCAAGCAATGGATGGTGATGTTCTGAACGACTTCAGAGCTCAAGAGGTGAAGGAAATTCATTTGTACTCTTCCAATATCGAAGTCCAGCTGGAGAAGGGGAAGTACACGAGTTTAGGATAAAGATGTCGACTCGGCGTTCTGGCCAGGAGAAACATCTTGAGACCTTCATGCATAAACCCACCTTACAATACAATGCAATACAATTCTTTATTGGCCACGTGTGATTGGACGCACAAGGAATTTGTCTTTGGTGCCTATGCTCTCAGTGTGCATAAAAAGAAAAGATACGTTCTTATAACTTTCCACCATTCCAGAGACCTTCAACTATACCTAAGCAACCATGCACGGGAAATGTATAAAACCACAAAGGAGGAACAAATCTAATATTTTTGACTATCCACTAGTCAGATAAGCACGGATTTGCACTTAGGAGCTACGGTGGCGCAGTGGTTAAAGTGTAGTACTGCAGGCTACTTCTGCTGATTGCTGGGTGCCGGCAATTTGGCAGTTTGATTCTCACCGGCTCAAGGTCCGCTCAGCCTTCCATCCTTCCGAGGTTGGCAAAATGAGGACCCAGATTGTTGGGGACAAGGGGCTGACCCTGTAAACTGCTTAGAGAGGGCTGGAAAGCACTGTGAAGTGGGATATAAGTCTAAGTGCTATTGAATAGAATAGAATAGAATTTTTTATTGGCCAAGTGTGATTGGACACACAAGGAATTTGTCTTGGTGCACATGCTCTCAGTGTACATAAAAGAAAAGATACCTTCATCAAGGTACAACATTTACAACACAAATGATGGTCAGTATATCAATATAAATCATAAGGATTGCCAGCAACGAAGTTACAGTCATACAGTCATAAATGGAAAGAGATGGGTGATGGGAACGATGAGAAGATTAATAGTAGTGCAGATTCAGTAAATAATTTGACAGTGTTGATGGAATTATTTGTTTAGCAGAGTGATGGCCTTTGGGAAAAAACTGTTCTTGTGTCCAGTTGTTCTAGTGTGCAGTGCTCTATAGCGTCGTTTTGCGGGTAGGAGTTGAAACAGTTTAAATCCAGGATGTGAGGGATTGTTTATATCCAGTTTATATCCAGGATTGCTGTCTGTCTGTCTGTCTCTATATCTATCTCGATCTCTAACTATCTATCTATCTCTATCTATCTACCTACTCACCTACCTATCTCTATATCCCTCTCTCTCTCTCTCTCTCATCTATCGTATAGTATAGCCTTTATTGTCATTGTACATCATGTATACAATGAAATTTGTTATCTCTCTCTCCCTCTCTCCCTCTCTCCCTCTATCTATCATCTATCTATCTATCTATCTATCTATCTATCTATCTATCTATCTATCTATCTATCTATCTATCTATCTATCTATCTATCTATCTATCTACTTACCTACCTACCTACCTACCTATCATCTATCAGCTCTTGTGGCACAGTGGTTAGAATGTAGTGTTGCAGGCTAATTCTGCCGACTGCCTGCAGTTTGATTATCACCATATCAAGCTCGACTCAGCCTTCCATCCTTCCAAGGCTGACTCTGTAAACTGCTTAGAGAGGGCTGTAAAGCACAGTAAAGTGGTATATAAGTGTAAATGCTACTGCTATGGACAAATAAACACGGATTTGCACTAAGAGTCATCCTTCTTGGATGTAACTTCCTGCAGCCAACCTTGCTAATGTCTCGATTTTTATGAATGAATCGGGCCGCTTTAACTACAAGACCCGTTCACAAAAACAGAGGCATTTACTTGCTGCTTGGCACAAGAGGATGGCATGGCTGAAATTCTGGACGATATCGTGCGCCAGTAGCATCTCAAATTCTCCATCTCAATTCTATTCAGACAGGGGGACAAGAAGAAGGAGGACGAGGAGGAGGAGGAGAAGAAGAAGAAGAAGAAGAAGAAGAGGAAGAGGAAGGAGAAGAAGAAGAAGAAGGGGAAGAGGAAGAGGAAGAGGAAGAGGAAGGAGAAGGAGAGGAAGAGGAAGAGGAAGGAGAAGGAGGTGAAGAAGATGAAGAAGAAGAAGAAGAAGAAGAAGAAGAAGAAGAAGAAGAAGAAGAAGAAGAAGAAGAAGAAGAAGAAGAAGAAGAAGAAGAAGAAGAAGAAGAAGAAGAAGAAGAAATAATTGCTCTCCTTATTCACAAACTGTTTTGCTCCAGGCTATATACTGCCTGAGGTTATCCGTTAAAAGAATTTTCAACTGAGCCAAAATACCACTTCGGTCTTTTTGTTTTTTTTTGGGGGGGGGGGAAATGTCACTCGCTTAGTAATTCCTTTCCAGGTTCAGCTTAAGACTTCAGCTTATTTTTAAAAGCTTAAACAATTGGAACCTGGTACTTACGACGAGGATAAGTAACGTGCCAACCACATGGGCACTGCAGCGTGTGCCAGGCTCCCTATCTGCCTGTTTTTAATTTTATTCTATTTTTTGCAAAGATTTTATTGGGATTGAATATATATATATATATATACGGGGCTCGGCTGCACCATTTCCCATTTTATATATATATATCTAAAATGGGAAACGGTGCAGCCAAGCCCCAGATACATTCTCTGCCTTTCCAAGAACTTCTCTGTGCCCCACGTAGAACCACAGGCATATTCAGAAAATAAAAACGTCCTTGTTTTTAAGAGTTGGCCGGCACGTGAAATGTCACGTTCCAGTGGCTTTTCTAAAAACCGTGCGCGCCTTCAACGTACCTTTGACGTTGTGATAGGGTTGAGGCAGGTTTGACCTCCTCGGGTGAAGTTGCAGGTGACCTGAATGCTGTCTGAAGAACAGCCGAGATTTGGGTCAATCCAGTACACACCTGAAGACGAGGAGAGAGAAATTAACACGTGAGGACAGATCCAGCTAGAAGCAAGTGGCCAAAATTGTAGAAACCTTTTGGGAAAAAGAGTATTTTTGAGGTTTGGTGGCTAATAACACCACTTTTTTTTTTTTTTTTTGGAGTTTCCAGATCAGGGGTCGGCAACCTTAAATACTCAAAGAGCCACAAAAGTCCTAACCAGAAGCCCTCCATTCAATTCTGGAGCCAACCGGAAGTCCACGTCCCCCACCATAGAGACTCCTAGTGCGGTGTCCTTTTTCCCCTAACCGAAAGTCCTATCAATTGTGGAGCCGACCAGTGATAGGGAGCCGCAGCAGAGGGATGAAAGAGCCACATGCGGCTCCAGAGCCGCAAGTTGCTGACCCCTCTTCCAGATAATCCTATTCCACTGCTGGAATGGCCTGGGAATAGCCCAGACCTTCTCCCAATTGAAAGTTCATGAAGGAATGAAATCTAGACCTTAGGGCCAAATAGATGCAAATCTAGACATGAAGTCCATCCTCCTCCTCTTTAAGGCATCGGGACTGATTTAGATCTTGGGGGAATATTTATCTGTCTGCTGTCCATCCGGGAGCAGATGGAGGCTTACCATCCTGCATCTTCTGTTCACAGTTCATGAGATCTTTACAAATGCGGGTAGGGTTTTCCTTCGTCCCCATGGGTCTCTTGATGCTCTGGATGAGGACACTGAGGTAGTGCAAGGTCTTAAAGATCTCCCCTCCTTGATCCATCGCTGGACGATCCATCTGTTCGTAGCTCTGCTGGGAAAGAGAGAAGACACGGATGGATTCCTTGCAGTGGCCGATCCTTCCCCCATCCCCCATCTTGGCATTTCATAGAGTCTTCCTTAAAGATCTCCGAAGCTCTTGTGGCTTACTTCCAGGGGTGGGCTTCAAAAATTTTAGCAAGGGGTGTCCCAATTTTAGCAGCACCAGGCTGTGTCTTCTACTTCGGAAAAAAGGGCTTCCTCTGGACCAACCAGGGATCTTGCAATATCCCTAGGGTCTACAGAGTGTCAGGCCTGGAAACCATACTAGGCCTTAGGGTTCCAGACGCTGCCACATTTTTCCCCTGAGGGGAAGAAGGGGGGTTGAAGGGTATGGTAACATTCTTCAGGCGGTCAAGGTCGGATGGTGTTCACATCTGCAGGAAGAGTGGCGAGAAAATATTCGAATGAACTGGGAGAATGTGGGACCATGTGACCAGCACAGGGGTAAGGGGGCTGGGACTCTTGGGGTTTGTATAACTGGGGAAAGAATCCGGAAGTTCAGTTTTGGAATTTCACTCATCGTGTGCCAGTTTCCTTTTGCTAGTAAAGAACTCTGAAAGACAATGGCTTCTGAGTTTTTTTTATGCAGAAGAGGTTTTTCTGGAACCTTGACACAGAGTGTGCCCTAAACAATCACTGTCCCTTCGGGACAGTGCGGTCCGAACTAGACCTTCCAGATGTGAAGATTTCGACGGCGATTCTGGAGCCTCCAGATCGTTCGTCGCGACGTCACTGTACCCTCTCCCTCCCCGGGCTCCAGAGGCTTTCCTTGAGCCTCTAGGAGAGCAAAAAGGGCCTCCCCAGGCTCTGGAGGCACTCTGGAGGCCAGAAAAAGGCCCATTTCTGGCTTTCTTGAACTTCCGGTAGGCCTATTTGTCACCCTCCCTGAGCCCTGCACTTATCTGCATCCAAAACGGGCACATGGGGACTCCTGGGAGGGGTAGAGAGGGGTGGAAGGGGCCATACAGGAGTGGGATTTGGCAGTCCTCCGAACTGCACAGAATCTTAGCTAGAGATTCTCCCGAACCCCCAGCAGCCCACCACTGCTTACCTCTGACCTGAAGACAGCACTGGCAGTCAACATGGAGTGGAAAGCTACATCGAAGTCATCTTGCCTCTGGATTAGAGGAGAAAAAACATAGTTATGGCAGACTTGAAGGAGAAAATCCATGCAGATAGAATACATGCACAGTCAGGATTCATGATGAAATGTTCGGGGTGGAGATTATGAGGCGTAAATGAAATAAGAATCACGCAGTCTCGTGTATCTCCCAAAGGTTTCATGGTTTCATTTTGGGTTTTGTTTTCGTTTTTTGCAACAAACCACCCAAACTTGCCGAATGCTAAGGTCAGTGAGGATTCAGAAAACTTACAAATGCAGCTTGAATTCCTGGTGGGCCCTGTAAAGATAAGAGACAAAGTATGAAGCGCTAAGCAAGTTCAATCAAGATAAAATTCTTGGCTGTTGACGGCCGTGGAGGACTAGCAGGAACAGGGAGAGGTCGAGTTGGAAAGCTGTCCCTCCGATGCTTTAGGGTGTAAAGAAAGAGCCATGAGCCGTGGTGGCGCAGGGGTTAGAGTGCGGTACTACAGGCTATTTCTGCTGATTGCTGGCTGCCTGCAATTTGGCAATTCGAATCTCACCAGGCTCAAGTTTGACTCAGCCTTCCGTCCTTCTGAGGTGGGTAAAAATGAGGACCCAGATTATTGGGGGCAAGAGGCTGACTCTGTAAAGCACTTAGAGAGGGCTGTAAAAACACTGTAAAGCAGTATAGAAGTCTAAGTGCTATTGCTCTTCCTTCCTTCCTTTTCTCCCTCCCTCCATTCCTTCTTTCCCTCCTCCCTCCCTCCCTCCTTTCCTCCCTCCCTCCCTCAGACTTCTGTCCTTCCGAGGCGGGTAAAATGAGGACCCAGATTGTTGGGGGCAAGAGGCTGACCCTGTAAATCGCTTAGAGAGGGCTGTAAAGCACTATGAAGCGGTATATAAGTCTAAGTGCTATTGCTATTGCTTCCTTCCTTCCCTTCCTTCTTTCTCTCCTTCTCTTTTCTCCTTCCTTCCTTCCTTCTTCCTTCCTTCCTTCCTTCCTTGCCATGGTGACACAGTGACTAGAATACAGTATTGCAGGTTAATTCTGCCCATTGCCATCAGTTCGATCCTGACCAGCTCAAAGTTGACTCAGCTTTCCATCCTTCCGAGGTGGGTAAAATGAGGTCCCAGATTGTTGGGAGCAATAGGCTGACTCTGTAAACCGCTTAGAGAGGGCTGTAAAGCACCGTGAAGCGGTATATAAGTCTATTGTTACTGCTCTCTCTTACATTCAGATTCCACAGCCCAGATGCAGAAAAGGTTCAGCCGTCATTGTGTGCTATTTAAGACAAACGCAACAAGAACCCAAATCACAGTTTAAATACGTACTGGGGGGCCTGGAGGTCCTCGGACTCCTGGGATACCCTAGGAAGACAAGACTCAAGATTAATCACGATTGATCCTTCACAACCTGAACAGCCGGTGTGTTGTGTCTGCGCCCCCCAAGCCGGGCCTCCTGCCACAAAGTGACTTGGAAAGTGAGGGGGAAGGGCCATCAGGACTTATCTCGGGAGCACTGGCTTCCCTGGCTCAGCTCCAGGAGCCAGAGGCAAGCCAGGTGGAAGAGATAACGAGGCCTCCGTCCCCTGACTCTTCCCCCCCAGGCCACGCCTTCAGACCCAGCTGATGGCAATCAGGCCTGGCTGGACCCTAGATTTCGTAGGCAGGAGAGGCGGGAACAACAGAAGCAGGGGTGGGGCAGGCCTAGGAAGTGCTGAGTCATGGAGCCACACCCCACAGGATATAAAGGCAGCAAGAGCTGCTGTGCCTCTTCATAGCAGGCCAATCAACTGATTAACTAAGAGCTGAAGTTTTTTCCTGGGTGACTCATCGGCGTCGAGGGAGATAACAGAGACACTTGGCATACGCTCGTTATTTTGCTGCCAGAGCTGATAGTGCTGGCTAATTAAGCCATCACTCGGACGGAGGCGAAGGAGGACAGAACACGGTGGCTGAACTGGAGATGCAAAACACCACCATGTATGAGGGGAAGGAGTGGGAGGCTCTTTTCCAAAGTTGTCTTCCTCTTTTTCACACACACACACACACACACACACACACACACACACACACACACACACTCTTTTTCTTCTCTGTCCCAAAGGTGCTTTTTTTCAAAAGGCAACTGGACTTTCTTCTTTTGCTTGAAGACATTTCGCTTCTCATCCGAGAAGCTTCTTCAGTTCTGACTGAAGGGTAGGGAATGGAAAGATTTATATACCTGGCAGTCATCCGGTCCTTAGCGCTCTTTCTGAGCATCGTTGAGGCCACTTGGAGGTTTTTCTGTGCCCTACAAGTCCAGTTGCCTTTTGAAAGAAAGCACCTTCGGGACAACCATGACCTGGGATGACGGAGAATCTCCATAGACATTTAGCTATGCCAGAGCTGAGGAAGCTTCTTGGATGAGAAGCGAAACATCTTCAAAGAACAACGTCCAGTTGCCTTTTGAAAGGAAGCACCTTGTCATGTCCCACTCCTCCTCTGACGGAGAGGGGGGCGGGCGAGGCACAACACCCCTTTGGGACAACCAGGACCTTTGTTAAGGATACTCTGGGCCCATAATCAATGATAAGGACTATTGAGCAGAGTACCCTTTGAGATTGCGCAAGAAAGCGACTGAGAATGACTGTGGACAATAACCGTTACTACACAGACAAACTGGGGTTTGATAATATTTTACTTTTAGCCAATCAGGATGCATGATGATGCCATACAATCTTAAAGCAATATAATACCTTTCTTACTGCAAACATACATTGTTGGTTTATATATTGCCTGACCAACTAGTTAGACCAGTGGTTCTCAACCTTTATAGTGCTGCGACCCCTTTAATACAATTCCCTACAATGTGGCGACCCCTTTAATACAATTCCCCACGATGTGACGACCCCTTTAATACAATTCCCCACAATGTGGCGACCCCATCCATAAAATTATTTTCATTTTGAATTTATCGCACCTGAAACAGTATTGGCTAGCGATCTGAACTGCTTGCGATTGCCTTGAGGACGGAGGCATTAAAGCAGAGACTCCACCCCTATTAAGTTTATGGCGCCTGAAGCCAGATTAGGCTAGCGATCGGGAGTGATTGCAGCTGGCTTGAGAGGGAGACATCAGAGCAAAGATTTCTCTCTTTTTTAATTCATCGTGCCTGAAGCCGAATTCGGCTAGCGATTTGAAGAGCCTGCAGCTGGCTTGTGGAGTCAACCATTGGAGCGCGATTCTTCAACTTGCAAGTATACTTCCCATATTTCCAATGGTCTTAGGCGACCCCTGGCAAATCGTCATTCGACCCCCAACGGGATCCCGACCCACAGGTGAAGAACCGCTGACTTAGACAAATAACCATTTCCTAACAACCTTGGATGACTGAGGAGCTCCATTGAAATTGTCATGCACGTCTCGTTGGCAGTCAGCCATACAATTAAAAGCACTCTTGGTATCTCCAGGGCCTTGTTTGATGCATTATAGAACCAATTTTGGTCCAATTCAAGTTTCAATGGAGATTCTCGGTCATCCAGGTCACAGTTGTCCAAAGGCGCTTTTTTTCCAAGAGGCAACCTTTGGGACAAACACGACCTGGATGACTGTGAATCTCCATAGACTTTTTTCTTCACTGGCTTCCAACGCGCTTTTCATCTTGGACTGCATCGGTGATTCTCTTGCCTGGACTAAAATTCTTTTAAGCAAACTCCATATTTCAACCCAGACATCACCATTCTTAATTTGCGCTTCCCAAAGGCCAAATCAGAACGATCAGTTTTCTGCCATTTCATCAAAGCCCTTGGACTGCAAAGGCGATCCAACCAGTCAGTCCTAGAGGAGATCAACCCTGACTGCTCTTTAGAAGGCCAGATCCTGAAGAGGAAACTCAAATCCTTTGGCCAGCTAATGAGAAGGAAGGACTCACTGGAGAAGAGCCTCATGCTGGGAACGATGGAGGGCAAAAGAAGAAGGGGACGGCAGAGAACGAGGTGGCTGGATGGAGTCACCGAAACAGTTGGCGTGAGCTTAAATGGACTCCGGAGGATGGTAGAGGACAGGAAGGCCTGGAGGAACATTGTCCATGGGGTTTCAATGGGTCGGACACACTTCAAAACTAACAACAACATATCTATCTATCACTTTATCACTCTATCTATCTATCTATCTATCTATCTATCTATCTATCTATCTATCTATCTATCTATCTATCACCATCTTTCTCTATCACTATATCTATCTAGGCAAAAGAAGAAGGGGACGGCAGAGAACAAGGTGGCTGGATGGAGTCACCGAAGCAGTCGGTGTGAGCTTAAATGGACTCCAGAGGATGGTAGAGGACAGGAAGGCCTGGAGGAACATGGTCCATGGGGCCGCGATGGGTCGGACATGACTTCACAACTAACAACAACAAATCAAAGTCACTTTATGTATGTTTGGTTTTAGTCCAAACACACATATAGTCCAAATTACACTTGGACTGTAATTTCAATATTTTTTTCCCCTTTTCATACAGGAAATGTTTCAAAAGAATGGCTGAGGAGTCTCTGGGTGGAAGGAGCAGTCTTGATGGGATAACAGAGCCATACTTACCCTTGGACCTTGGAGACCCTGAAAAAAAGGAAACGAAGAAGGAGATGAAAACGGGTCCTTCACAGAAGAGGTGTGGGTGCAAAATGACTTTCGCACCCATGGCGCAGAATGGACAACACTCACCGTTTCACCTTGGCTGCCTTTCTCTCCTTTAGGACCCTGGAGAGGGAGGAAAAAAAGGGTGACAAAATGCACACCTGTTAAATGTGTAAGACGTTTCAACAGAATGAAAAGCTCCAAAGTCATCGTGTGAATCAGCCCTTGAGCATGAGAAAGAGAGAGAACAGGCTTGCCTTCAGAAGTTGTGGATGCTCCATCACTGGAGGGTTTTTAAGCAGAGATTGGACAACCAATCAAAATCAGGTGTGGGGGGGAATATATTAAGAAAGTTGGAAGATACTTTTGAAAGGGAGATGGAGCCTGGGCAAAATTTTTGGAAACTAGGCAGTGGAAGAGGGTAGAGGTGGGAGAAATACCTAGACTGAACAGCCAAGAAACAGATGCAGACAGAGATAAAGAGAGGAATATGGGAGGCAAGCCAAAAAAAAGCATAGCAATTAAAGTATTGAAGCGGGCAAGAGACGATGGATAGACGATTTCTCTTTTTTGTTGTTGTTCTGATTTTCTTTTCTTTTCAACTTTAGTCCTTCCTCGTCAAAATCCAGTATAAATCCAAATATCTAGTCTTTTATGATAGTTATAAAACATATAATCAACCCATTTCTTCCAGATCTTCCTCACGTATTGTCTTTCAGGGACGCTAATATCTTTTTCTGTTAATATTTCAAAATTATTTCAATTTTCTTTTCTTTTTTTCTCTTTCTCTTCTATTTTTTTTTTAGATAGGTGACATGACTACAAGTTAGGTAGGATAGAAAGAAAATGTCTTTTAATAAAGGGTGACATGATTAAAAGTTAGAATAAGAGATAAAAATAAAAGAAGGGGGAACATTAGTGTATACACTTCTATATAATAAAATAAAAGCAATAACAAGAGAAAACGTGGAATAATTGAATAACGACAGACTGCAACTTAATATTTGTATTATTATTAGAAATATATAAGTTGATTGAATGCAATAACTATGATTAATTCTGCTAGTTTTATTTGAATTAGAATGTATGATACCCAGGAGCCACACAGTTCATGCATTGATATGTTTGTAAAATTAATAAAAAATTTGGGAGGGGGGAAAGAACTTGTGGATGCTCCATCACTAGAGGTTTTTAAGAAGAGATTGGTCAACCCATTTGTCTGAAATGGGATAGGGTCTCCTGCTTGAGCAGGGGGTTGGACTAGAAGACCTCCAAGGTCCCTTCCAACTCTAATGTTCTGTTATTCTGCTAGACATACCTAGCTCCTTCAACTGTTCATCATACAGTTTAGCCTCCAGACCCTTTATTATTTTTGTTGCTCTTCTCTGTATACTATCTTCTGCACTCTTCTAACATCGATTGCAGGAATTGGCTATGTCTAGTTTAATGAAAAGAAGGACTAAGGGTGACATGATAGCAGCATTCCAGTATTCGAGGGGCCACCACAAAGAAGAGGGATGGGTGTCCACCTATTCTCCAAACCACCAGAAGGCAGGACAAGAAGCAATGGATGGAGACTAACCAAGGAGAGAAGCAACCTGGAATTAAGGAGAAACTTCCTAACAGTGAGGACAATTAACCAGTGGAACAACTTGCTTCCAGAAGTTGTGGGGGCTCCATCCCTGGAAGCTTTCAAGAAGAGACTGGACTGCACATCTGTCAAAAATGGTGTAGGGTCTGCTTGGGCAGGGGGGTTGGACTAGATGACCTACAAAGTCCCTTCCAACTCTGTTAATCTGTATCTAAGTTGCTGGACTGAAGGGTTAAAATTGTCTAGAAAACATCATGTGTGAAAAAGAAGGCCATGGGAAGAAAGCCAAGTAGGACAAACTTCGTTGACTGAGAAGCAAGGATGATGGTGCCTTCCAGATGTTTGGCCTTCAATTCATATCACCTCCAACAGCTTGGCTCAACAGCAAGAGGCCGTTGCCCAAAACATCTGTCTGTTTCAGGTGCCCATCCCTACTTTAAATATTTCTTTTCTATGTTCAGGCAAAGTGAAAATCTGAGCTTTAGTTTCATGGTCTAAATGGATCGACACTCAGATCTCAGTTTTGGACTGCAAGACACACACACACACACACACACACACAGAGTTGTGTACCATCACAATTTTCCTGGGAATGTCTTGAAATGCTGCACTGCAACAGAAGATCCAAAGGCAAACATAGGAATCATTGCAATAATTCAAGACATTAATAAATAAAGAACCAGAGTAGTAGGTCTTCTGGATCATGCAAGAGCTTGAAGGATCTGCACCAGCTTTGAAGAGAGTCTCAAGCTAAGTGGAGGAACTGTGGATGTTGAGTTTTGTTTTAATAATAATAATAATAATAATAATAATAATAATAATAATAATAATAATAACAATAACAACAACAACAACAACAGAGTTGGAAGGGACCTTGGAGGTCTTCTAGTCCAACCCCCTTCCCAGGCAGGAAACCCTACACCATTTCAGACAAATGGTTATCCAACATTTTCTTAAAAATTTCCAGTGTTGGAGCATTCACAATTTCTACAGGCAAGTTGTTCCACTGGTTAATTGTTCTAACTGTCAGGAAATTTCTCGTTAGGTCTAAATTGCTTCTCTCCGTGATTAATTTCCACCCATTGCTTTTTGTTCTACCCTCAGGTGCTTTTGTTTCGACAAAGGGCACATCTACATTAGGAAGTTGTTGAGTGTTGAGAACAGGGAAATTATGATGTCCTTAAAAAATTCCACAGCACCTTCAATGAATTTGTATGTGGTTAGAAAAAATGACTAGAGTTTAAGCCAGAATTATTCTTATTAGGCATTATATCAGATGGTTATGATAAAGGGACAATATACCTAATATTACACATCTTGACCGCAGCTAGAATTGTGTATGCACAGCAGTGGAAGAGCAAAAACACCCCTTCAGAGGAAAAGACAATAAGGAAAATGCTGGTCTGTGCGGAAATGGACAGACTAACGTTAAAAATAAAAGATAAAGGGGATACAGAATACTATGCAATATGGAATAGATTCTATCAATGGTTGGAAGCACGAGGTGGAAGTTAGAATGCGATAGAATCAGGTTAGGGGGAAATGGAAAGAGATAAACTATGTATGTATTAGACTGAAAGATAAATTTGATACCCTAGAATATGATGGTCAGAAATAACTGTAGAGCACTAGCACTGTTTAAAATACCGTATTTTTCAGACTATAAGATGCACCTGACCATAAGACGCACCTAAATTTAGAAGAGGAAATCAACAAAAAAAAGTTTTTGGCCTCCGTGGGCCCCATTTTCGGGCTTTTTTTCGGGCCTTTTCCAGCCTTTTTGGGGGGGGCATTTTCAAGCCTTTTTTATGTCCGTTTTCGATGCTTTTTTGGGCCCATTTTTGAGGCCTTTTTCAGCCCATTTTTGAGGCTTTTTTCAGCCCATTTTCAAGGATTTTTTCAGCCCATTTTTGAGGCTTTTTTCGGCCTGTTTTCGAGGTGTTTTTCAGCCTGTTTTTGAGGCTTTTTTCCGACCCATTTTTGAGGCTTTTTTGGCCCATTTTCAAGGATTTTTTCAGCCCATTTTTGAGGCGTTTTTTCAAGGCTTTTTTTTGGCCCATTTTCATTGCTTTTTTAATCCCATTGTTAAGGCTTTTTATCCCATTTTCAAGGATTTTTTCAGCCCATTTTTGAGGCTTTTTTTGGCCTGTTTTCGAGGTGTTTTTCAGCCTGTTTTTGAGGCTTTTTTCCGACCCATTTTTGAGGCTTTTTTGGCCCATTTTCAAGGCTTTTTTTAGCCCATTTTTGAGGCGTTTTTTTCAAGGCCTTTTTTTGGCCCATTTTCATTGCTTTTTTAAGCCCATTGTTGAGGCTTTTTGTCCCATTTTCAAGGCTTTTTTCAGCCCATTTTTAGGCTTTTTTTGGCCCATTTTTGAAGCTTTTTTCCCCCAAAAAATGGCCAAAAAAGCCCCCAAAATAGGCAAAAAATAGCCTCAAAAACAGGCCAAAAAGCCTCGAAAATGGGCCATAAAAAGGCCTGAAAATGGAGTGTGCGGAGGCCAAAAAACAGCCAGCAGGTGGGCAGGGCTTCAGCAATATTCACTCTATAAGACGCACAGACATTTTCAACCCCTTTTGGGGAACAAAAAAGTGTGCCTTATAGTCCGAAAAATATGGGTAGTAGTATATATATTAGTTTGTTTTTACCTTTGCTTCATGGCAAGTGGAATGCCACGACAATTGTACAGTATTCTTTATTTTTATATTTAATCAATACAAATATTTTTTAAAAAAATAATTTCCACAGCAGCTTCCTTGAGAGAAAAAATTGCTAATCTTAAGAAGAGGAACAAAAGAGCAAGAGAGACACTTACAGAGTTTCCTGGTGGGCCTGAAATCCCAACTGGACCAATGACACCTTCTTGGCCCTACGAAAACAAACCATTCATTTAGACAATGGATAAGCTATATCACCACAAGAACTTCTAATTCTCTCCAGCCCTGTTTTCCTGGTTGTGTCTAGCCAGCTCCAATCCTTCTTAAGTTTTGAATCCAGATGAGGCTGCTATCAGGCCTGGAAGCCATCTTTTGCATTGGGCCTTCAGGCCTGCCACATTTACTACTGTGGGAAACCGGGAGGGGGGATTGTATGGAGCAGGGGTGATAAGTAGTCAAAATAACATTCCTTTCTCAGAGAGTCAAGGACGTCTTGCCCTGCACCTGGAGTGGTGTGACTGGGAGGCATCTCCAGTTGGGATGGTGCTTGGATTGGACCATGTGATGGACATGTGGGTGCAGGGGGAAGGGACTTGGACTTTCCTCTGGGTGGGGAAAACCTGGAAGCTTTCAGATTCGGGTTTTCCCAGATGTGCCAATATGACATCTTCTAATAAAATGGAACTTTGCGGGACTTCAAGCCCCGGAGTCTTCTTTCATTGGGGGTGTTACTTGGAACCCTGACAGCTGGAGCACCACCTTGCTTTCTGACCAATAATAGCACCAGATGGGTATCAAAGAGCTGCCCAATGTCTAGAAGTTCATCTAAGGAATTTGGATTTTTCAGAGGACCTAGCAAGGGCTACCAGACTCAGAATAGGAGTTGCTTCTTGTTTCAGGTATTTCACCTTTTCTGGGTAGAAGAAATATTTATCAGGGAAAGCAGGTGGACAACCCATCTTCTACCCATCCCTTGGGCTACTACCACTACTTCCTCAGCAGATCTACATACTCTACTGCCCAGTTTCAGCTGCTCAGTCACAAGGTGGATAGAGGGCATGAAAGTGAGGCTGAATGCAGCTCACCATCTTTTAACTGAGAAGTTAAAACTGAGAAGAAACCAGCTTCTGAAGGGAGCTGGAGGTCAAGGCAAGAAATGGTGAAACCCTCAACTCACCCAGAGTCCTTGGGGCCCTTTCGGGCCCTGGATGCCTTTGAAGCCAAGATCTCCCGGTGGTCCCTATTGAGAGAAAGAAACATTGGGTGAAAATAAGCAGGTGAGAGCGCCATCCACCACTTGGACACCACCTCCTTCGGCTATAATTTTCCTATTTTGAAAAGTAAAACCATTTCAAATAATATTAAAAAGGGTTGATGTGCGGTGGCCTAGAGGTGGAGCTCTCGCCTCACAATCGGGGGGCTGTGAGTTCGATCCTAGGTAGAGGCAGATATTTCTCTCTCGGGGCACACTGAGGATATATCTGCTAAATAAAACTCTGCACTGGCGACAGGGAAGGGCATCCAGCCAGGAAACACTCTGCTAGCTCCATTCAGTTGCTCAGAACTCCACCTTGCAAGGGATTATGGGTCATTAATAGATGAAGAAGATCCCTTGAAAGGGATTATGGGGTCATTAATAGATGATGATGAGTGATTCCCTTCACTGAGTGGTGCATAGCCTAGAACAATCAGGAGGCTGTGAGTTCGATCCTAGGTAGAGGCAGATATTTCTCTCCCTGGGCACAATGAGAATATTATCTGCTGAACAAAACTCCGCATTGGTGACAGGAAGGGCATCTGGCCATTAAAACACTCTGCTAGCTCCATTCAGTGGCCCCAACTCCACCCTGCAAGGGTTTATGGGGTCATGAAATGTAGGTGATGATTTCAAATAATACTAAAAAAAGATCCCAAAGTAGGGATCTACATCAAGTTGCAACCTCCTCTGCTGTTATTTTTCTCTCTTTCCTTTCCTTCTGAATTTGTGCCCTGTCCCCAGACAGAAATTGAAGCAGCGTAGGTGGCAGGAAACAAACTTAAGTCCATCTTAAGTTAATTTTTTACAGCATAAAAACAGGGTGGAGCAACAACTGGTCCACAGTAGAAAGTGTCCTCACTTATTGCGTCACGGTATGGCACGCCAGTTTGATAGCTGCGGATAGAAAAACATTGCAGAGGGTGATGCACACAGCACAAAACATTGTGGGCTGTCCTCTGATTCCACTCGACGAGATCGCTAGGGCTCGCTGCCTTAGAAGAGGGAGGAAAATCCTCAGGGACAACTCACACCCTGGTCACCACTTCTTTACCCTCCTACCATCGGGAAGGAGATATAGAAGCAGAGACAGCCGCACAAACAGGCTGAAGAACAGATTTTATCTATGGGCTGTCAGACTCCTGAATGTGAAATAACATCATAACTACGTAGTATGATGGACTTGCAGGGCCGGCACAACGTGTAACATGTTCACCCTGGTGCAATAGGACTGGGTGTTTTGTTAATATGATTTATTGGGCTAGGGATTTTCTGCCTTCACTGTGAGTTGTGTTGTGTTGGGGAGGCGGGTGCACTGAGGGAGCTCAACCAATCTCATTGTACATATGTTGTCCACGGACAATAAAGATTTGAAATCGAATTGAATCTAGACAGGAGGTTGTTCATGAGTGGGCCCACCCAACCTGTGCAGAGATCAGCCATCTGCTGCTGGCGTTTTGTTGAGTAGGTTCACCACTCATGGTCAACCTTGAGGCACCTGACATGAAACATGACGTGTCCAGAGGTGGGATTCACTTACCTTCCCTACCGCTTCGCAAATGGGACCTCTGTGCATGCACATGGCCTTCCGGGTGGGAGGGTGGAGCCTCCCGCAGTCGCCGCTACAGGTTCGCGTGAACCAGAGCGAACCGGCTGAATCCCACCACTGGACCTATCTCTGAATCAAGAACTTGGCACGACGTTATTAAGGGAAGGAAACCAACTCACCTTTGGGCCGAAGAGTCCAGCAATCCCTGGAAATCCTGACTCACCAAAGTCTCCCTAGATAGATTTTTTTTCCAAGGAGCAGAAGGAGGAACAACAAGAAGAGATAATGCCAAAAAATATGAACAGTCTGAATTCCCCTTTCGTCCCTTTTTGTGAAATTAGCGAAGGAAAAGCCACCACCCCCCACACACAAAAAAAAACTCCAGATGGATTTTTAGCTCTCAAAACAAAGCCATCTTCTCCTCCACTATCCTAGCTTGGCTTGGAAATCCCTCCGCTCGTCTCTTCCAGCTTCTGAAGGACGGTGGGTTTTTGCTCTACGTGATATCTTAATCTAAGCATATTTGGCAGAGGCTGATGCTCAGGAATAAGAGAGGAGATGAAGAAGGAACCTGGCGTAGACAGCCCCCACGTTACTTCAGGAAATTGAATGCAAAAGCTCAGATGTTTGGCAGAGCTATCCTCTATACCTGCCCCATCCATCACACAGAAGAAGAAGTCGTTTTTCTTGGCCTGACAACCAACAAACATCAGCAGCTATCGCACGCATCTACTCACCGGCTGTCCTTTGGGCCCTGGATCACCGGAGGTCCCAGGGAATCCCATTCCACCTTGAGGACCTCTTTTCCCCAATGGACCAATCTCTCCAGGCAAACCTCTTTCTCCCTTAAAAAAAAAAAAAGCCCCCAAAATATTCCATCAACGTTACGGATTCCAGAAGTCCTCCAGCCACTTAAAGGCTGAAGTTCTTTGCCCTTTGTTTGAACCCAAAAATCTGAGAAGAGGACAAAGACTTGACCGCATCACCAACATCTGCATCCTTGTGAACACCTTGTGACTCCAGGCTACATCCTTAATTTGAGATGGATGCACCAAGAAAGCGGCAGGAGATAATAATTTTAAAAAAAAGAGCCACATGCTCAACCTGCCTCTCCAAAACAGCTTTGATTGTAAATTGAACGTGGGAACCAGGGGCATCTTCCCTGGTAAAACTGGAAAACAGATTAGCATTACCCTAAACCAGCCTGTCATTCTCAACTCTGGTCGTTAGGGGGCAATGATGGTCAATTGACACATCCCGGGTTAAGTGAGAGATAATTAGATCCCCGTTCACCCAGTCCCCAAACTGTTCTACAACCCACTTGGTCATATCAACAAAGATTATTAGGGGACTGGAGGCTAAAACATATGAAGAACGGTTGCAGGAACTCAGTATGTCTAGTTTAATGAAAAGAAGGACTAGGGGAGACATGATAGCAGTCTTCCAATATCTCAGGGGCTGCCCCAAAGAAGAGGGAGTTAAGCTATTCTCCAAAGCACCTGAGGGCAGGACAAGAAGCAATGGGTGGAAACTAATCAAGGAGAGAAGCAACTGAGAACTAAGGAGAAATTTCCTGACAATTAGAACAATTAATCAGTGGAACAACTTGCCTGCAGAAGTTGCGAATACTCCAACACTGGAAATTTTTAAGAAAATGTTGGATAACCATTTGTCCGAAGTGGTGTAGGGTTTCCTGCCTGGGCAGGGGGTTGGACTAGAAGGGTTGGCTAGTGGCGTTGAGAAGATATCGACCTGGCCATTCTCCAAGCCTGTTAAATTTGTGAAATCTCTTGAAAGACCATTGGCCAGGACTTCGCTGGAGAGGAATTCCCTATAAACTAAATAAAAGGGGTTTTATCGGAATCAGGAGTTTGCTTCATGAGCTTGGGAGGCCTAGGTCAGAATAGCAAGACGGGGCATCAAAATGCCCTTAATCCCTAAAATATCACCGCCACCATCATCAACTTTTTAAACTGCTAATCACCTCCAACACCTGGACAGGGAATAACTAGGTCAGTGATGGCTAACCTGTTTGCCGTTGCGTGCCAAAAGTGGGGGGAATGCAGGGGGGGTCGCACATGTGCGTGCGCACACCCATAATTCAATGCACTACATCCCCCCATGCATGTGCGTGCGATCCACCCATCCCCACGCTCTGCACGCTTTTGGCATGCAATGGCACAGTTGGCCTGGTAGGCCTGTTTTTCACCCTTCCCAGGCTCCAGAGCCTTTCTAGGAGCCTGAGGAGGATGAAAATGGCGTTCCCCAACCCCCTCCCCCGGAGACCCTCCGAAGGCCAGTAACGGCCCATTTGCCGATTTCCGATGTGCCCGGAAGGCCCGAAAATCAGCTGGCCGGCGTGCGCATGCGCGCCGGAGCTTAGCTAGGGCAACGCTCACGTGCCCACTGATATGGCTCCACATGCCACCTGTGGCACGCATGCCATAGATTCGCCATCACAGAACTAGGGCTTTAAGTCAGGTTTAAGAGACAATTGGACACCGCACCACACATGATACGTTCTTGAAGGTCCCAAGAAATCGAATGCAGAAACTCCAGAATGTAATTTCTCTGCCGATAAAGAATAGGTGGCACCAACCTTGAATCCTGTGGGGCCTTGTACTCCAGGTAAACCAGGGACTCCGAGGTTCCCTCTATTCCCTGGCATTCCCGGGGTGCCTTCTTCTCCATCCTCACCTTGTTCGCCCTAATTTGGTAAAAGACGGGAGAAAGAACTTCAGCGTAGCTATATGACTATGGGGATTCTCAGTCCTCCAGGTCATGGTTGTCCCCAAGGTCTACCGCGCAAACCAGCTGAGAAGATAAAGGTAGGAAAATAGCGCAGGTGGGCCCATCTGATCACCGGAGCAAACCAGTTTGCTCCCAGCTGATCACTGGAGCTACCAATTCGCCCAAACCAGACTGAACCGGTAGAATTCCACCCCTGCCAAAGGTGCTTTTTCAAGAGGCAACCGGACTTCAAAGAAAAACAAGGAAGTCCAGTTACCTCTTTAAAAAGCACCTTTGGGACGGTCCATGTAGGTACATATTCATCATAACAGGTCCGATTCCTATCAACCAACTGTTATAGTGGTGAATCGTCATGGATGCAGTTGTTTCAGTGCCATCCACGCTTCTATGAGCCGCCTGTTGTGGTCCATCAGCAGCCTACGGTACTGGTGGCGGAATCGGACAGTGATAAGGCGGAGGCGAGGCCAGGGCCATCGAGAAATGGGGTGTGGACTCCAGAGCCTCCAGGGCCTGAGAGTAGTGAGAGTGAGGTGCGGATTCCAGAGCCTCCAGAGACCAAGAGTAACGAGGAGGAAAAGGAACTGGGAGAGCCTGTCCCTAATGCCCGAATGAGAAGAGCTGCCAAGAGGCAGGAGCAGCTCAAGCAGAGAGGTCACCTCGGGGAAAGGACCAAGAGCTAATTGGCCCCTCCCATAAGGTTTAAACAGAGACCGGCATCGGTGTCTCAGTTTGCCGGAAAACAACGTTGGATCTGCACTCGTCCCATTCTCTGCTCTGGATGTTTCTCCGAGAAGACCTTGGAGACGCTTATCTGCCAAGGACTTTGGCAATTATCTAAATTGGACCAGGTTGGAAATAATGACAGACTGTTTTGTGTGAGAAGCCTTTGCTTTCTTTTGAGTTTCACGATGCTGGGAATGGGTCAATTTATTCAGCTGCTTGAATAAAGTTTATTTTCATTAAGGACTGCGTTTGCTGCTACCTGCTCGAGTCTGGGTCACAACAGCTTCTATGAGCCGCCTTCCAAAATCCTGCACTTACCTTTTGCCCGCGGTTGCCATCTTTTCCTGGGATCCCGTCAACTCCAGAAGTGCCCTCTTGTCCCTCTCGCCCAATGACCCCTCGAGGGCCTGGCAGGCCAAGGGAACCCTACAAGAACAGCCCTTGGTTACAGATCGGACATGGGTCGGCACTGTGAAACAAGGTCAACACAGCGTAAAGCTGCATCCACAATATAGCTTCTGAACAGAGGAACTCCACTTTAGTCTACCCTGGTCTACGCCAGTGGTCACCAACCGGTGGTCCGTGGACCATTGGTGGTCTTTGAGAAAATTTTGGTGGTCCACAGAAAAATTATTTGCATTTTTAATATTGCACTAAATCAGGGGTCCTCAAACTATGGCCCCTGAGCGGGATACGTGCCATGAACGCTTGTGTTGCTGCAAAGAATCTCCCCCTTCAGGGTCTTTTTGTATGGGTCGGAGGGGGGCAGAAATTCCAACTTGGGGTCTGCTTCAGCCTCCTGGTGCGGGGCTTTGAGTGAAGGCTGGAGGGAAGGGCCACTGGTGGCGAAGAGCCGGTGGGCCTTGTTCCAGTGGGACTGCCTCATGGCCTGGAACTGGCTGACCATCTCAGCCCGCTGAGCCTCCAGGCACCAGTACCTGGCCTTGCACTCCTGCAGATCTTCCCTCTGCTTGGAAAGCCTATGATCCTAGTCCTCAGTGACGTGCTTCTACTGAGCCTCCTTCTCGGTCAGATGCAATTTGAACTGAGCCAACTTTTTTGCCAACTCTTTCTCATGATGAATGCTAAGCTCCAACAACTGCTTCCTGTTGGGACCCTAAGGAGCCTGGCAGGCAGGCGAGGAGGGGTTGGGAGGGGAGGGGCAAATAGAGGACAGCAAGGCGCCCCTCATGAGTGACATCGAGTTGACCACCACAGCGCCCACCCAGTCACATGACCACCTAGCCACACTCACCCAGCCGGTCATTAGGCAGATCATATTAGTGGTCCCTGAGATTTAAAATTATGAATTTATTGGTCCCTGAGGTCCGAAAGGTTGGTGAACCCAGGTCTACACCACATAAGGATGGTGTCTCATTTGAAGTGCCCGTTTTCAGATAAATTTCAGAGAAAGTGGGATGGGGTAGAGAAAGGCAACATAGATGATTGGAGAGTTTAATATAATCTAGTGATGAGAATGATGAATCTGGAGCCCCAGGAGGAGAAAACTAAGGATAAACACGACATAAACAAGTACATGATAGGGTGTTTCCAACCAGAAGATGAAGACCCAGTAGAATAGAATAGAATAGAATAGAATAGAATAGAATAGAATAGAATAGAATAGAATAGAATAGAATAGAATAGAATTCTTTATTGGCCAAGTGTGATTGGACACACAAAGATTTTGTCTTTGGTGCATACGCTCTCAATGCACATAAAAGAAAAGATACCTTCATCAAGGTACAACATTTAGCACACAAATGATGGTCATAGGGTACAATTTAACACTTAATGATACAATACTTAATGATAATCATAGGGTACAAATAAGCAATCAGGAACAATCAATATCAATATAAATCATAAGGATTACTAGCAACAAAGTTACAGTCATACAGTCATAAGTGGAAAGAGATGGGTGATGGGAACGATGAGAAGATCAATAGTAGTGCAGATTTAGTAAATGGTTTGACAGTGTTGAGGAAATTATTTGTTTAGCAGAGTGATGGCGTTTGGGAAGAAACTGTTCTTGTGTCTAGTTGTTCTGGTGTGCAGTGCTCTATAGCGTCGTTTTGAGGGTAGGAGTTGAAACAGTTTATGTCCAGGATGTGAGGGATTTTTAAATATTTTCACGACCCTCTTAAGGTTGTAAGAACACCTTACAACCTCTTAAGGTTGTAAGAACAACTCAGTAGTAGCATTCATCATCTAGAACAGGGATGTCAAACTCAATTTCATCAGGGTTGTGTTTGACCTCGGTGGGGGGACATGGCCAGGGGGCGTGGCCAGCTTGACGTCACTCATCAAGGCTCTGTTTTTGGCCGCGACGGCCTCCGGCAGCCCTCTGACAGAGAAAATGGAGCTCAGGGAGGCCGTGTGTAGCCCACCCGGACTCCATTTTCACTGGCAGAGGGCTGCAGGAAGCTGTTGCAACCAAAAATAGTGCCCTTGTGGCTTCCCCAAGCTCCGTTTTCGCTGGCAGAGGCACTGCAGCAGTGGTGGGTTGCCCCTGGTTTGGACCGGTTCGCAAGAACCGGTAGTAAAAACCGGCAGGAAGCTCTGCCCCCCGCCCTGGATGTCATCATAGGCAATTGGCACATGCAAGCATGCGCGCGCGATCCCGTTGCGAACCGATAGTAAAGACAAGTAGAACCCATCCCTGCACTGCAGGCCAGTGTTTTGCTGTTTTCAGGGCGAGCCCACGGGCCAAATCTAAGCATCCTGTGGGCCAGATCTGGCCCCTGGGCCTTGAGTTTGACACCCCTGATCTAGAGAAATGGTGGATTCGTTTTTCACCACATACGTTCAAGCTGGAGAGCTACAATTTGGATTAATTTGAATTCTTGCACTGAATGGTGGGTTGGATTTAATAGTCCTTTGGTCGCTTTCCAATTCGAGCGTTATGCATGATCGAAGATCTTGAACCTTTGGGTAGATGTAATCAGATACAGCAAAGAGATGCAAGAGATGGCGGGTGTATCATGGTTGCCTGCCAGCCCGGATGAGTCGAAGCAAACCTTACTTACCGGTGATCCTCGGCTGCCTCTTGCACCCCGTAGCCCCTGTTTTCCTTGTGGACCCTTAGAAGGGAGAAATAAAAGAAGGAACAATATGGAGATAGCAATAGCACTTAGACTTATACAGTATACCACTTTACAGTGCGTTACAGCCCTCTCTAAGCACTGATAGATAGATAGATAGATAGATAGATAGATAGATAGATAGATAGATAGATAGATAGATAGATAGACAGACAGACAGACGGATGGACAGACAGACAGACAGACAGACAGACAGACAGACAGACAGCAATATTCCTTAGATTTAAATACCGCTTCACAGTGCTTTGCAGCCCTCTCTAAGCAGTTTACAGAATCACCCTCTTGCCCCCAACAATTTGGGTCCTCATTTTATCCATCTCTGAAGGCTGAGTCAACCTTCAGCCGGTCAGGATCGAACTGATGGCAGTGGGCAGAATTAGGTTGCAATACTGCATTCTAACTACTGCGCCACTATAGATAGATAGATAGATAGATAGATAGATAGATAGATAGATAGATAGATAGATAGATAGACAGACAGACAGACAGACAGACAGACAGACAGACAGACACAGACAGACAGACAGACAGACAGATATTGGACATAGAGGTAGAGATAGAGATAGAGAGAGAGAGAGAGAGAGAGAGAGAGAGAGAGACAGACAGACAGCAATAGTCCTTAGATTTATATACTGCTTCACAATATTTTGCAGCCCCCTCTAAGCAGTTCACAGAGTCAGCCTCTTGCCACCAACAATCTGGGTCCTCATTTTACCCACACCTCGGAAGGATGGAAGCTGAGTCAACCTTGAGCCTGGTGAGATTCGAACTGCTAAATTGCAGGCAGCCGGCAGTCAGCAGAAGTAGCCTGCGGTACTGCACTCTAACCACTGCACCACTGAGGCTCTTTTCAATAGGCATATCTCCCCATTTAGGCAGAGCTGATCTAAGTTTTTCAACTTTTCCAGTGCTTAATTAGTCCTGTCCTGTCTCCACATTTGTTGGTGGTGAGTTTTGGGGTACTCTTGTCTTCAATGTATGATAAAATATTGGGAGGAAAAGGATAACTGCAGAATATCCCACTTTTCCTAGATGTGTGGAACAAGCAAATTTGGGAACGATCTTGATAAAATGAAAGTGGAATTCTTCTTCGTCTCTTACTGTCCTTCCTTGGAATCTTCCATGGCTTTATCATCCAGGTAGTCCTTCATCTATTGAGGTTCTTCAAAATGGACTTGCCCAGAACAAATTGGACAAATTTGTCCAATTTCAGATCTTTCACGACCAAGGTAGAAAACCCAGCTAGCCTTTGAATCACCCACTCAAAGCCCAGAAGATTGAATGTTCCTCCATAGGAGAAATAAATAGGTACCATAATTTTCGGAGTATAAGATGCACTTTCCCCGCCCCAAAAGAGGGTGGAAATGTTGGTGCGTCTTGTACACTGAATACAGCCATTTTTGGCCTTCCAAAACCCCGCCCTGCATGTCCCATTTTTGCCAAAAACAGGCCTGTTTTTCGCAAAAATTGGATGTGGAGAGGGTTTGGGAGGCCTGCAGAATGCTCCTGGGGGCTGGGGAGGGCAAAATCAGGATGCCTGGGGGGGGGTTGGGAGGCCAACTGGGAGCTGAGAAAGATTGGAGCCAGGGCATGTTTTAGTCTGCAGTTTCTGACTCTGTGCAGAGAAAGAGAAACTGAAACCAAGTACTGTGTGTTAAGCACTGAGCTGTGAAGCTGTGTGTGTAAACTTGTCTGCTGATCTGAGCTGAAATGAAACTGTGAATCTGCTGTTGGTGTTGTAAACTTTCTGCATGTATTACTGTGTACATAAAGAAGTTAATGAATCCTGCTGAATCAGTTTATCTGTGCGTGCTTCTGGATTTGATTTTTGCAAGAAACTCTGACAATGAGCATCTCTCCAACTCAATCTGATCTGTTGCGAGAAAGCCACCAAGCCATGTCTGCTTTCCAAAACATACCGGACTGCCTTTGGATCCTTTCAGGCCTGAGGTTCCTGGGGGTCCTGGATGTCCCTGGAAAACAAAAATGGAAAGAACCAAAACTACATCCTTGGAAATACCATTAGGAAAATATTAGAATGTGCAGAAATGAACAGACTAACCTTACCGATTAAGGAGAAAGATTATCTGATAGGGGAAGTATTTTATCAATGGTGAGAGAATAAAAAAAGGGATTTTGAAATGAAAGACCGAGTAATAATAGAAAATATATTAAGATAGAGATTTAAATAAGATGAAAATTATTAACAATTTTCGTGTGTATATATATGAGTATGTGTGTGTGTGTGTGTGTGTGTGTGTGTGTGTGTGTGTAGGTCTTTGGTTATTCGGGTTTTCTCCCGCGTAAAATTGGAAGTGTCTTGGCGACGTTTCGACGAAGTCTCATTCGTCATCTTCAGGCTTCAGCTTCGTGCTTCTGGGAACAATGAAGCACGCTGGATGACTATATATATATATATATATATATATATATATATATATATATATATATATATATATATATATATACACACACACACACACACACACACACACACACACACACTTTATTGAACTTTTTTACATTAAAAGCATAGAAAAAAAGGAAAAAGAAAAGCTTATATCATTTAACAGCTATTTGTGGTGTTTTTCATCTAACAATAATCCGTGCAATAACGACAAACATTAAATTATACATATTTGTGTTCTTATTTTATCTATTGATTATACTTAGTAACTAAATATTCCTATCGCCTTTCCATCCATATTAACAATTTTCATCTTATTTAAATCTCTATCTTAATATATTTTCTATTATTCCTTGGTACACGTATGATGAGAATAATGATGTTTAATGTTAATATGGTAATATTACTAGAAGAAATTAAGATGAAGAGCTTTATAATATTTAATTGCTTAATATATTATAATTTTAAGTTTAGAGAAACAATATCAAAGGAAGTGTCAAGGATATTGTAAATTAGAGGTCTCCAACCTTGGTCCCTTTAAAACTTGTGGACTTTAACTCCCAGAGTCCCTCAGCCAGCAAAGCTGGCTGAGGAACTCTGGGAGTTGAAGTCCACAAGTCTTAAAAGGACCAAGGTTGGAGACCCCTGTTGTAAATGATGAAGGATGTTGCACAGAGATATTTGTACTCAGACGACACACTGGTTAAGGAAAGAATATTATAATATATATATATATAAAATATATAAAATAAAATATAAATATCTTCCATAGGACACCAAGACTGCACAACAAAGGACAGAAGGAATCACTTAGAACGGATGTGTGTATCTCTGTGTGTTTGTGTGTCCAGTGGTGGGATTCAAAATTTTTACTACCCGTTCTGTGGGCGTGGCTTGGTGGGTGTGACAGGGAAGGATACTGTAAAATCTCCATTCCCTCCCCATTCCAGGGGAAGGTTACTGCAAAATCCCCATTTCTTCCCGATCAGCTGGGACTCGGGAGGCAGAGAATAGCTACCAGTTTGGGCGAACTGGTCCAAACAGGCAGCCTACCACCTCTGATCAGAACAGTTTTCAGAATTGCATTTCTCCTCCCAAGGAAAGAAAAGAGAACGTCAAGGACAAGGCAAGAAGAAATGTGGATTCTGAAGTCCCTCCTTGGATGGAGTTGGGACCTCCACTGGAGGAGACTCTTGAGAAGAATAAACGGAGTAAATGCAACAACCGCACTGGCTTTCTTACAGGTAAACCTTGCTGCCCAGATTTTCCTCGTTCGCCGTCAACTCCTTCTCGGCCCTAGAGGAAAACCAGAGAGAAAGAGAAAATTCAAATGAATTATTCATCCAACTACGTTTGGTCCAGAAGGAAAAGTTCTCCTTGCCCTGTTATTTCCCCCCCAGAGCTCAAAGACTACAGGATCTCCTTCTCACACACACAGACCTCTGCTAGAAATAAATTTCGGCATTCAGATTTCTCCTCTCCTCTCATATTGAGGCAGGACAAGGGATGTTAGCATCCTTGTGCCCCTGCTAAAAAAGACCTCTGAGAAAAGTTACATTCAGAAGACCGCCTTATGTGCCATTTTGAAAAGAAAGCTGCGTGTGTAAACTTGTCTGCTGATCCGAGCTGAAATGAAACTGTGAATCTGCTGTGGGTATTGTAAACATACTTCATGCATTATTGTGTGTAGAAAGAAGTTAATGAATCCTGCTGAATCAGTTTATCTGTGCATGCTTCTGGATTTGATTATTGAAAAGAAACGGCGTCGTATTGTTACAAGTCTACCCTGGATAAAATGTGTTAAAGGACAAAAGCAGGATGACTTTGTCTTCTTCTTTTTTTAAAAAAAGAAAGTTCTTTTTGTAATTTAGATTAGCATCCGTGTAAATGATCAGAAGGATGAAAACTTGCAAACGTGATGAGATGTCATATAAAGAAGCCATCCTGGATAAAGGAGAATTCTGCATCATTTAACTCAAAAGTGTTCATTCTGGGATTCAACTCCCAGAATTCCCCAGCCAGCATGCTGGCTAAGGAACTCTGGGAGTTGAAGTCCACCTACTGAAGTGTGGCTGAGGTTGAGAAATACTGATCTAACTGTGCTTCCATAAGAAAAGCTCAAGATCTTCACTTTGTATGATGGCTGACCCAAAGCAACAGTGGCTCCTTCTTTGTTTGATCTCTCTGCTGCTGAGTCAGGGCTCCTGGGGGTTCAGCAGGATTCGGATGATCCTTGGGTGATCAGGTGATCGCTAGGGTGGCGAACCCCCAAATGCTAACCCCCCTAGCTGCCCACTCCCGCTCCGCCCCACTCACCCTGCCCTGCCCCTCCCAGGAGTCTCCACGTGGCCCATTCATCATTCCAGGTAAGTGCCGGGCTGTGCGGAGGGTCTGGGTGGGCCTGGGAGGGCAAAAAATGGAGGTTCCAGAAGTCCAGAAACAGGCCTGTTTCCAGTCTCCGGAAGGCCTCCAGATGTCAGGGGAAGTAGTTTTTGCCTTCCCGGAGGCTCAAGGAAAGCCTTTGGAGCCTGGGGAGGGCAAAAACTCCCACCCCTGCCGACACACCCGCCAAGCAATGGGGCAGTGAACCCGTTGCTAAAGGATCTGAAGCCCACTCCTATGCTGAGTTATATCCAAATTATTTTTCCCCCCCAAACAGGCATGTTGGATTAAAATCCCCATCATCCCCAGCGATCACGGTTGAATGGAGACGATGGGCCCTGTAGACCACGCGGGACTGACATCTTGTCGGAACAAGTAGAGACGGCTTAGGGTTGGAAGGAGAGAAGATGGCGGAGAGAAGAAAGTACTGTTCCCAAGATGGTTAATTTCCTAACCAGGTATTTGGAGAAGGACTCACAGGATAACCAGGGTCTCCGGACTCCCCGCGATCTCCCCTGTTGCCAGTGGGACCCTAAAAAAAAAGAGAGGGTGAGAAAAACACAAAAACTACACGAGATACATCCTGGCATTCCAAATCCTTGCATCATGTTTTAAAGTTATGGGGAGGATAAAGCTATCCGCAGAAGCAAGGCCTTTTGGGGGATGGCCTCCAGTTAGTGAAGTATCTCTCAAGAGAGGTCCGGCGAGCTCCATCCCTTCTCTTCTTCCCAAGGGGAGAGGTCCATCTGACCACCACCTATTAGCCTTTCCATCAGCTGCATGTACTGGCCCACCGTTAGCCACAAGACTTGAGTCGGCCTTCAGAAGACCTTGATTGATCAATAGCCCTGGACAGAACAAGTAGCTTACTCTCTCTCCGGGTGGTCCAGGGGGTCCCTCTTTTTTCCCATCATCACCTTGTTCTCCCTGAAAACACAAAAACAGAGTCAGCATCTTGCCCCCCAACATTCTGGGTCCTCATTTGATCCACCTCGGAAGGATGGAAGGCTGAGTCAACCTTGAGCCGGTGAGAATCGAACTGCTGGGAGTGGGCAGAGTTAGCCTGAAATACTGCATTCTACCACACTGCGTCACCACAGCTCCTATTGCAACATTCGATCCGCTACAGCAATAACAATAGACTTATATACTGCTTCACAGTGCTTCACAGCCCTCTCTAAGCGGTTTGCAGAGTCAGCATCTTGCCCCCACAACAATCTGGGTCCTCATTTGACCCACCTCGGAAGGACTGAAGGCTGAGTCAACATTGAGCCGGTAAGAATCGAACTGCTGGCAGTGGGTAGAGTTAGCTTAAAATCCTGCATTCTACCCACTGCACCACTATGGCTCTAAATCTAACTGTGAGTGAGTGTTCACATGCTCCGTGCTTCAAAGTCAAAGACAATGAACACACCAATAGGTAAGGAGAATTTAAGCTTTAAGAATAACTTTAGCAGGCTGATAGTAAGAGAAATATGAAGCATAGCATATCAAACAAAAGTTCAGGAGGATTTTCAGCCAACACAACATATGTGCACACTTCAAACCCAAGAATACAGTAGCGCAGAAGCTTATCCTCCCCAAGGATAAAACATCCAGACACAAACTGAGCAACGTGGTATATACAGTACAGAGCAGGGAGCCGTGTGCAGATCTGTACATTGGGGAAACAAAACAACCACTTCACAAACGCATGACGCAACCTAGGAGAACAAACTCATCAGGACTAGATTCAGCAATCCAGCTGCATTTAAAAGACAAAGGCCATTCGTTTGAAGACAGCAGAGTCCATACTTTGGACAGGGAAGACCGCTGGTTTGAAAGAGGGGTCAAAGAGGCCATCTATGTCAAGACTGAACAGCCCCCTCTACAGAGTGGGAGGGATACCGCATCATCTTATCTCAAATCTACAACACAGTCCTTTCAACAGTTCCAAGAAGGCTCCACACCCACTTGTACCACTCAGGTGACCCTGAGGTCACAGATAAACCTCCATGTGGCCTCAACGACTCTCTAAAAAGGATGCAAATGACCAGCTGTCTGCAAGGAGTATAAATCCTTCCATTCCCCACCACCGTCCAGTTAGAGCTGAAGAAGCTTCTTGGATGAGAAGTGAAGCGTCTTTCCCCCCAAAAAAAACAACAACCAAGAAAGTCCAGTTGTCTCTTGAATTGGGGATTGAGGACCTGTCTACTGCACGAGTCAAAAAGAGGGCTGTGAAAATATTTACAGACCCCTCAGATCTTGGACATAAAACTGTTTCAACTCCTACCCTCAAAACGATGCTATAGAGCACTGCACACCAGAGCAATTAGACACAAGGACAGTTTTTTCCCGAAGGCCATCACTCTGCTAAACAAATAATTCCCTCAACACTGTCAAACTATTTACTAAATCTGCACTACTATTAATCTTCTCATTGTTCCCATCACTCATCTCCTCCCACTTACGACTGTAACTTTGCTGCTTGTATCCTTACGATTTATACTGATATTGGTTGATTGCTTAAATTGTAGCCTATGACTATCATTAAGTGTTGTATCATTAAGTGTTAAATTTGTACCCTATATCATTGTGTTGTAAGTGTTGTACCTTGATTAAGGTATCTTTTCCTTTATGTACACTGAGAGCATATGCACCAAGACAAATTCCTTGTGTGTCCAATCACACTTGACCAATACAATTCTATTCTATTCTATTCTATTCTATTCTAGTCTAGTCTAGTCTAGTCTAGTCTAGTCTAGTCTAGTCTAGTCTAGTCTAGTCTAGTCTATGACTATCACTAAGTGTTGTACCTTATAATTCTTGACCAAAGTATCTTTTCTTTTTACGTACACTGAGAGCTTATGCACCAAAGACAAATTCCATGTGTGTCCAAACACACTTGGGCAATAAAAAATTCTATTCTATTCTATTCTAAAAAAAACACCTTTGGGATACCAAGCAAAAGTTATCCCTTCAGCTGCTGGGAGCTCCCTTTGACAACAACAGAGATACTCCAAAGGCAGAATCTTATTATGGCAAATGCTTCCCCTCCTACTACAACCAGTAACCGCCTAGAGTGCTCCATGGGTAGTCCACAACTTTGAGCCATCTGCTTAGTGACCGTTCAAAGCTACAATGGCAAAGTCCTCTCATTTACGATCGTTGCAAAAACCTGCACGGTCATGTGATCAAAATCCTTGGGAACTGGCTTGCATTTACGACGGTTGCAGGGATCAGGGGCTCCGCATTTGCGACCTTCTCCGATCACCTAAGCAACCGCCCTTTTGTGCCAATTGTGGTCCGATGTCGAGGACTACCTGCATTCAGAACCGGGAGCAGAGCTCGCTCGGGTGATAAAATAAGAGGCCGTAATCTCGCCAACAATGGTGTCTCTTAAAGGCCTCAAAACAAGGAGTGTTGCTGTCACTCGTACAGCTCAATCCGCATAGCCAGCTGGAGTAAAAGGACACTTCTGGTCAGAGTCCAAAAAGAATTTAAAAACCGTAAAGCCATGCTCCAAAATATATAAGGGAGAGGGAGGGAAAACCACATCCAACTGCAAAACTCAATGTAGCAGCTGTTTGCGAGCTCATGAACTCCAGCTGAACAATTGCAGGTTGGCATTTTGAATAACAGTGTATTGTCAGGGTAGATCTTTTACAGAGGAGAAACATGGAAAAGGCCATAAAAAAATATTAACACACACATTGGTAACTATGGTACTAATGTAACAGAACAGTTTTGGCTAAAATTCTCTTTATATTGAGAGAATTGGGAAGTTGAGAAATTTTTATTGGCCAAGTGTGATTGGACACACAAGGAATTCGTCTTTGGTGCATATGCTCTCAGTGTACATAAAAGAAAAGATACCTTCATCAAGAATCATAAGGTACAACACTTAGTGATAGTCATAGGGTACAAATAAGCAATCAGGAAACAATAAATATCAATATAAATCCTAAGGATACCCAATGGTGGCCATGGCCTCTGTGGCTCAGACTGGTAAGACAATCTGTTATTAACAGCAGCTGCTTGCAATTACTGCAGGTTCAAGTCCCACCAGGCCCAAGGTTGACTCAGCCTTCCATCCTTTATAAGGTTGGTAAAATGAGGACCCAGATTGTTGGGAGGGCAATAAGTTGACTTTGTATATAATATACAAATGGATGAAGACTATTGCTTAGCATAGTGTAAGCCGCCCTGAGTCTTCGGAGAAGGGCGGGATATAAATGCAAATAAAAAAAATGCATATGCAAAAAGAATAGGTCATTAATTACACAGTTTCAACCACCTCTTGACTTTTTTGACTCCCTTACAGATGTCCCTGCTCCTATAGAATAGAATAGAATAGAATAGAATAGAATAGAATAGAATACAATACAATACAATACAATACAATACAATAGAATACAATAGAATACAATAGAATACAATAAAATAGAATTTTTTGTTGACCAAGTGTGATTGGACACACAAGGAATTTGTCTTTGGTGCATCTGCTCGCAGTGTACATAAAAGAAAAGATACCTTCATCAAGAATCATAAGGTAAAACACTTAATGATAGTCATAGGGTACAAGTAAGCAATCAGGAAACAATCAATATCAGTATAAATCGTAAGGATACAAGCAGCAAAGTTACAGTCATAAGAGGAAGGAGATGGGTGATGGGAACGATGAGAAGATTAATAGTAGTGCAGATTTAGTCAATAGTTTAACAGTGTTGAAGGAATTATTTGTTTAGCAGAGTTATGGTGTTCGGGAAGAAACTGTTCCTGTATCTAGTTGTTCTGGTGTGCAGTGCTCTATAGCGTCCTTTTGAGGGTAGGAGTTGAAATAGTTTATGTCCAGGATGTGAGGATGTAGATATTTTTACAGCTCTTTTTTTGACTCATGCAGTATACAGGTCCTCAACAGCATATTTACAGTTATAAACCATCTTTATCTTTCATTCATACGTAGCTATAATTTGTCTGCATCTAATTTCTACCGCTTATCTCTAACCACTCATAAAATTTATTCCATATCGAGTAATATTCTATGTCATCTTTGTTTATGAATTAAAAAAAACCCTGCAGGTTGGCAAGGGGAAAAAAATGTGCTGAAGATGTTGTTTTTTTATTTTAAGGAAAACTAATAAAGTTAAAATCCTGCACACTTCCTTTGCGAGGAAATTCACCCAAGACAAGCCAGTTCTGAAAACGATGAAATTCCTGCGTTGCTATTGAGACGGATAACAATGGAATAGCAGGCAGGGTTTCTAAAACTGCATTAAAAATTGTTATTCTGTTCCTCGCTCTCGCCTGGACCACTTAATTCTTCCTGTGGTTTCTTCCTCAATCAACTTTTCAAAAATGAGGCTTCGGTGAATTTGTAACGGCTTAAGTGTATCCCTGAAAATTGTATGGTAAAATGGGCACAAAATTTTCAACAACCTATAATGTTAGAAACATGGGAAAAAATTTGGGTGAGGAATGTTAAATTCACGCAAGCACAAAATTTAAGAGAAAATTTTTATAAAATGTTTTATAGATGGCATTTAGATCCTAAAAAACTGTCATGTATGTATCCAAATGTGAAAGCAAAATGTTGGAGATGTGATTGTGAGGATGCTACCTATTATCATATATGGTGGACTTGCAAAAAAGTTAAAGCCTTTTGGATTAAAATATGGTGGATTATGCAGAACATTTTGAAAAAGAAGATCAAGTTTGTTCCACAGTTCTTTTTATTAGGAATAATCTCAGATTGCACTGTTATAGAGACAAAACTGATTCTGAATTTAATAACTGCTGCAAGACTATTGATTGCACAATATTGGAAGAAAGAAGACTTACCTACAATTGGAGAATGGATTAGTAAAGTATCAAATTTAGCAGAAATGGCAAAAATTTCTGCCTACTTGAAAGACTGTACACAAGAAAAATATATTTTGGAATGGAGGAAGTGGATTGATTATATTCAAAATAAGTATCAGATTAAAAAATATCAATTAGTTTTTGAGTGAAGTTAGGAATTGCTATGTATTAGTTTAAGAAAGAAGGGAATTGATAGTGTGATGGTGTGAAATGGAATATGTTTTATGTTATATTTTAGATTATGTTTGTTAGTTACAATACCCTGTATTCTGTTCTGGGAAGTCTCGGGGAATGAGGTGAAGGGAAAGACTATAATTTGATTGGTTGCCATTGTACAGGAATAATGGTAGAATTAAACAAGTTGGAATGGTGTAATGTCGGGACTGCTCGGCAAACACTCCCGAAGGGAAAGGGTAAGGAAAGAGGAGTAAAGAAGGAAGAAAGTAGGTAGGCAGGTGGGTAGGGAGGAAAGAAGGAGGAGAAGAAAGGATAGGGGAGGAGAAGAAGGAGAAGATAGAGGGTTAGAAAGGATGGTAGTGAGAAGTGGGAAAGAGGAGGGGAAGTAGGAAAGCGAGGAGAAGGTGGTGGGGAAAGTTTAAGAAGGATGAGAAGGGAAGAAAGGATTAAAGGGGGGAGTGGTAGTCGAGCAGCCCTGATTGAGTATAATTTGAGTATAGGACTGATCGTTGGATAAGTGATTGTATTGTACACTGGTCAAATTGTGGGAATTATTATGGAAAATAAAAAAAATTTGCTCTAAAAAAAAAAAGTGTATCCCTGAAAGAGCCAGGAATAATAATAATAATAATAATAATAATAATAATAATAATAATAATAATAATAATAATAATAATAATAATAATAATAATAATAATAACGGAATAACAGAGTTGGAAGGGACCTTGTGGGTCATCTAGTCCAACCCCCTCCTGCCCAAGAGCTGTGTGTGTCTGAAGAAGCTAAGTGTAGAAGGAAGGATTGAAATGATCTCAGCACAAAATTATTTAGGATAAAACTTGATTAAATAAGGTAATGAGAAAAATAGAATAAGAGATGGAGTATTAAGGATTGAAAGTTGATATTATTTGTTAGCAAGTGTGACAGAATTATAAATCTGGTGGATCATATAAGACATTATTTTGAAGAAGAATAAGGACTAAATTGACTTTAAATCCAATATTGGTAGTTGGACTTTTGTTACCGATATATTGGAAGATGTCACACTGTTTATATTTGAAGACTGGACTAATTTTAATGGACTTAATGGATTTGAAGATTGGATTTTAATGGACTTAAGAAAGAAAACAGAAACTTTAATGTACTCAAAGAATCTACAAAAAAGATATACACTGGAATGAAAAATTGGATCGACTACATTTAAGCCAAATTTTAGATTGAAGTGTTAAATAGTTTTAAGAGTTTAAGGGCCTCTGGTGGCTCAACAGACTAATGCAGTTTGTTATTAACAGCAGCTGCTTGCAATTACTGCAGGTTCAAGCCCCACCAGGCCCAAGGTTGACTCAGCCTTCCATCCTTTATAAGGTAGGTAAAATGAGGACCCAGATTGTTGGGGGCAATAAGTTGACTTTGTATATAATATACAAATGGATGAAGACTATTGCTTGACATAGTGTAAGCCGCCCTGAGTCTTCGGAGAAGGGCGGGATATAAATGCAAATTTAAAAAAAAAAGAGTGATTGTAAGAATTGTATCGTATTAATGTACTTGTTTATAAGGGAAAGGGAAGTTAAGGTTTTAAAGGGAGAGGAGAGATTATGGATTATGGTTTATTGGTGTAATTTAGGTTATGATTGATAGATGCAATAACCTGTATTCTGCTCTGGGAATTCCTGGGGGTGGGGTGGGGGAAGGGTGGGAGGAGGGGAAAAGGGAGAGGGAGGAGGGTGGGGGGGGATGGGGGGAATTAAATGGTTAAATTTTTTGTAAAACTTTTTTAATAAAAAAAAAGAAAGAAATTACAGCACAGATTCTGTATCAGTTCCTGCTGGCTCAAAAAATAAATTATTATTATTATTTTTAAACAAAAAAAAGTTAATGGGGAAAAAGAAACACTCCAGATCAGGAACCTGCAAATAAGTGTGAATGGAAAAGGAGAAGGCGAGGACAGATCCCTTCCTAACTTCCCGTCGTCTCTCATTTTTCAGCTGGGCTTCCCTTTCCTTGGCAAGGGACTACTGAAAGCGCTGCAAATAGATTGATCCAAGAAGAATCGTCCACTTGGATACGCCACCAACGTGCCAGCGTTGGGAAGAATCAGCCGGCCAAGAACAGACCGGCCTTCGAGGACACTAAAGTTTTTAATCCCTTGACATTTCAACTCATCGAGTTCCTTTTTTGTGTCTTCGTGAAGTCGCTCCTTGGTTCTTTTCCAAAAAGGGTGTGTAGGACATTCTTCTCATAGGGAACCTCCAGGAACGGTTGGTACTACAAATACAAATCAGTTGACAGCGCTCCCATCCCAAGAATGACCAGGTATGACCCTGCTTAGCTTCCCAGACCAGAAAAAGGACCTCTGCCTTCTTCTTGTGCCCATCCTATTTTAATCAACAGCCGCACGAAAAAGTTGCTGCTGAGTTTTGTCCAAACTTTTGTCCTTAGGTTTTGAAGCCATGATGTTCTTCTTCTGCCTGGACCTGGATCTGGGAGGATTAGGTGAAGCATGCCGTGTTTTTTTCGGGTGTAGCATCCCACATCTGAAATATCCTAACTTTCGCTTTGTAATGGTTTTGATGATTTCCCTTGGCTTTTTTGTGATTGAGAGGATGATCCAGCCGTGACGGTTATAGAGATATTATGTTATAGTTTAGGATAAAGAGAGATCCCACCCAAAACCAAGGAGAACATTCCAGACACTGAGAAATGAACAATTAAATTAGTGGAACTCATGTATTTATGGAGGAGGAGGAAGAGGAGGAGGAGGAGGAGGAGGAGGAGGAGGAGGAGGATGACTGTGGGGTCCTTGGTGCTCTCTGAGCTTGGTTGTTTTCTTACAGATGTTTCATGACCGAAACTAGGTAACATCATCAGTGCTAGAAGAGAGTAGGGTTACAGAAAGTAGGAGGAGGAGGAGGAGGAGGAGGAGGAGGAGGAGGAGGAGGAGGAGGAGGAGGAGGAGGAGGCGGAGGCGGAGGAGGACAATGACTGTGGGGTTCTTGGTACTCTCTGAGCTTGGTTGTTTTCTTACAGACGTTTCATGACCCTAACTCGGTAACATCATCAGTGCGAGAAGAGAGTAGGGTTACAGAAAGGAGGAGGAGGAGGAGGAGGAGGAGGAGGAGGAGGAGGAGGAGGAGGAGGAGGAGGAGGAGGAGGAGGAGGAGGACAATGACTGTGGGGTCCTTGGTGCTCTCTGAGCTTGGTTGTTTTCTTACAGACGTTTCATGACCCAAACTAGGTAACATCATCAGTGCTAGAAGAGAGTAGGGTTTGCAGAAAGGAGGAGGAGGAGGAGGAAGAGGAGGAGGAGGAGGAGAAGAAAGAGGAGGAGGAGGAGGAGGAGGAGAGAAGCAACTGAGAACTAAGGAGAATTTTTCTGACAGAACAATTCATCAGTGGAACAACTTGCCTCCAGAAGTTGTGAATGCTCCAAACACACTGGAGGTTTTCAAGAAGAGACTGGGCAGGTGTAGGTTCCCCTGCTTGAGCAGGGGGTTAGACTGGAAAACCTCCAAGGTCCCTTTCAACCCTATGGTTCTACGTTCTGTAATACCGGCCTCCCTCCTTCACTCCTGATCTTTCCCCAGGCCAATGGTTGGATGATGCCTGGATAGTGACGTTCAAGCTCAGAAGGCAGAGTAAGAAATGGGTCTTATCAACAGATCTTTGCAAATGAAGATGGACCATATTATTTCTTTTTTTTTTCTTTCTTTCTTTTTTTTTGAACTTTCCCGTGCAACGTCTGTTCTGTCCACTTACCTTTTCTCCTTTAGGTCCAAGAAATCCGATGGGGCCAGGTGAGCCTGGGTGTCCCTGCAGAGAAGAAGAAAGGGAATGACCATGAAATCCCATCTTCCGTGGGAAGTCTACTTTGGCATGTGGACCTTGGCGAATGGCCTTCAGCACCAGGGACCTGATTTAGCTCTTTGTTCCTGGACTGCAGGATAGGTGGAACCTCTCTCTCTCTCTCCTTCTCTCTCTCTGTTTTTCTGTTTTTCTCTCTCTCCTTCTCTCTGTCTCTCCCTCTTCTCTCTCCCTCCTTCTCTCTCTCTCCTTCTCTCTCTCTCCTCTCTCTCTCCTTCTCTTTTTCACCTTCTCTCTCTCCTTTCTCCTTCCCCCTTCTCCTTCTCTCCCTCTCCTTCTCTCTCTCCTCTCTCCTTCCCTCTCTTCCCCCTCTCTCTCCTTCTCTCTCTCTCCTTTCTCTCTCCTTCTCTCTCTCTCTCCTTCTCTCTCTCCTTCTCTCCTCTCTCTCCTCTCTCCTTCCCTCTCTTCCCCCTCTCTCTCCTTCTCTCTCTCCTCTTCTGCCTCTCTCCTTCTCTCTCTTTCTCTCTCTCTCTGATTCTCTCCTTCTCTCTCTCCTTCTCTCGCTCCTTCTATCTCTCTCTCCCCCCCTCCCCCCTTACTCCAACCCCACTCCTCATTTTAGGGATTTTCTCCAGAGGGGGAGAAAAGGGACACACATTTGAGAAGAAGCTGAGATGTCCCAAACAAAACAATAACAACAGCTCTTGGTTACCAAAGAGCAGCAAGTTAAGTCCTACACTGACCACTGCATATTTTCTAAAAGCTAGTCTAGTGTAGCTGCAACAGTCCCAAACCATGGTTACCTGATAGCCTTTTAATCCCATCTCTCCTTGGACACCCATCTGGCCAGGAGGTCCCTGTGAAGAACAACAGAGAATCAATTCCATCCTTTCTCTTCCTAAAATTGGTTCCGCTGAGGGAATGTTCTCTCATATCTATTCACACTCTCTAAAGCTCTGCTTTTAGCCTCTTAGCATTCATGTTCTCAAGCCCTTCCTTTGGGAAACCTTCCAGAATCTTCTCTAAACTGAATGGATCCACTTGTTTTCTCCCGAACTTGTGTGAGAGCTTCACTACTTTCCTCTAGTTCTTATTACATGAGAAGAAGAGGAGGTTGATCTGAGAATAAAGTCACAAAAAGTGAGGTGACACTCAGAGGACCTGGGTTTTCCTAGACCAGCATCTCATTCGTGCCAATAATGGAACTCAAAACCCTTGTCTCATTCACGTTCACTACCAACTGAACCTCAGGCTGTTTCTACTCCTGGACAAAATATACAGTCATCTTTGACCAGTGATGGGATTCAGTCGGTTCCAGCCGGTTCGGGAAAACCGGTAGTTACATTTCTAGCTGGTCCCGACCCTTCCAGGAGTCCCCACACACCTCATTTTGGCTCCCAGGTAAATTCAGGGGGGCCTACTAGGCGCAAAATGAGGTGCAGGAGGGTGCAGAGTGCCCCTCCCCATGGCCCGTTTTCATCCCAGGAGGCTTCAGGGAGGCCTACTAGGCCCAAAACAGGGTGTGGGGAGGGGTGCACCCCTCCACGGCCAATTTTTGCTCCCAGGAGGCTGCAGGGAGGCCTAATAGGACCAAAACGGGGCATGTGGGGCCGCACGTCCCCCTCATGGCCTGTTTTTGCTCCCGAGGGGGCAGGAGGCCAAGTGCTGCCTGTCACACCCCTGACCATGCCCACCATGGCCACACCCACCCAGCCGGTCAGTAGGGCAGAGAACTGGTTGTTAAATTATTTGCATCCCACACTGTCTTTGACCGTTAAGAAGGGAACTAAACTTAACACGGGGTACTCCCCAAGTCAAAGTAATATCACTTCACTGCTCATATATTTATTTATTTATTTTTTCAAATTTTTATACCGCCCTTCTCCGAAGACTCAGGGCGGTGTACAGAGCAGATAAAACATGGATACCAAGACACTTAAAATCCAATGTAGCTAAAAATCTAATTCAATATGCTGAGTGATTAAAATAAATATGTAAAAATTCTAAAAATTTCTAAAACCCCCACTAAAACCCTCAATAAAATCGTTAGGCCAGCCCTGCTTGGTGAAAAAAGAAAGTTTTGAGCTCGCGCTTAAAGGTCCGAAGATCAGGGAGAAGACGTAGCCCCAAAGGTAGTTCATTCCAGAATGCTCTTCCCCTGGGGGCCGCCAGCCGACATTGTATGGCCGACGGCACCCTAAGGAGGCCCTCTCTGTGAGAGCGCACTGGACGATGGGAGGCTGTAGGCGGCAGCAGGCGGTCCCGTAAATATCCCGGTCCCATGCCATGGAGCGCTTTAAAGGTGATGACCAAAACCTTGAATTGCACCCGGAAGACCACCGGCAACCAATACAGCCTGCACAGGAGAGGTGTTACATGGGAGCTGCGTGACGCTCCCTCTATCCCCGCGCGGCCGCATTCTGCACCAGTTGAAGCCTCCTGGTGCTCTTCAAGGGGAGCCCCATGTAGAGAGCATTGCAGTAATCCAGGCGAGAGGTAACGAGGGCATGAGTGACTGTGCGCAGTCATATAGGTAGAGAGAGGACATCAATGCATTTCGTTGTGTTTCATTAGAATGTATCAATAAAACCTCGTCTCTGAAACAATCAGCCCTTGGCTTGAGTCATATGGTATAGCCCCAGTAGTGAAATCGAAATTTCTTTCCTACCGGTTCTGTGGGCGTGGCTTGGTGGGCATGGCTTAGGGGGTGTCATGTGACCGGGTGGGCGTGGCTATGTGACTGGGGGATCGAAAGACAGAAACTCACTAACAATTTATTTATTTATTTATTTAATCATATTTATATATAATAAATAAATAAATAAATAAATAAATAAATAAATAACTCACTAACAATGTCCTGCTGGAGTAGGGTTGGACTAGATGACCTCCAGGTCCCTTCCAGCCCTGGATTATCCTCTGAAGCTGCGTCTAGTGCCAGGTTTGTAGTCCTTCCTTCCTCTCCTTTTTCCTCCCTCCTCCCTCCTCCCTCCTCCTCCTCCTCCCTCCTTCCTTCCTTCCTTCCTTCCTTCCTTCCTTCCTTCCTTCCTTCCTTCCTTCTCTCTCTCTCTCTCTCTCTCTTTCTTTCTTTCTCTTTCCTGCTTTCCTTCTTTCCTTCTTTCCTTCCTTCCTTCCTTCCTTCCTCTTTCTTTCCCTCTCTCTCGCTCTCTAACGAACCCCCCACCTACCCCCATTTTTGCCTAGCAGGCTTCAACTTTTTTACCTTTTAAAAAATGCTTTTAAAAGTAAAAAAAAAAGCCTCTGATGATCAGGCACCTCAGCTGGGATCGTCAGAGCCTTGTTTTAACCCTTTAAAAGCATTTTTAAACAACCTCTTCGGCCGAAGAGGTTGTTAAAAAATGCTTTAAAAAAAAAAAAGGCTCTGACGATCGCATGGCTCAGCTGGGCATGGCGGGGGGCCCCCAGGGATTTTTACTAACGGTTCTCTGGACCACCCGCCGCCATCGCTACCGGATCGACCAATCCGGTCCGAACCGGGAGCATTTCACCCCTGCATAGCCCTGCCCAGGAGCTTACAAAAGATCCCATTTGAGTGCCTGGGTGAGAAGAGACGAAACAATTGAGAGATTCCTCAAGGCAAAAACATGACTGGTAGAACACAGGTAACTGAGGGGGAGGGAGGGGTAGAAACAGTTTTAATGGATTATAACTCAAGAGTGAATTAAAAAGTTTTTGAGTGAAGTTAGGAATTGCTATGTATTAGTTTAAGAAAGAAGGGAACTGACAGTGTGATGGTGTGAAATGGAATATGTTTTATGTTATATTTTAGATTATGTTTGTTAGTTACAATACCCTGTATTCTGTTCTGGGAAGTCTCAGGGGGGGAGGAGGGGGGAAATGGGGGGGAAGGGGAAGATTATAAATTGATTGATTGCCATTGTACAGGAATAATGGTAGAATTAAACAAGTTGGAATGGTGTAAAGTCGGGGCTGCTCGGTAACCACTCCCGAAGGGAAAGGGTAAGGAAAGAGGAGTAAAGAAGGAAGAAAGTAGGTAGGCAGGTAGGTAGGTAGGAAAGAAGGGAGGGAGAAGAAAGGATAGGAGGAGAAGAAGGAGGAGAAGATAGAGGGTTAGAAAGGATGGTAGTGAGAAGTGGGAAAGAGGAAGGGAAGTAGGAAAGCGAGGAGAAGGATGGTGGGGAAAGTCGAAGAAGGATGAGAAGGGTAGAAAGGATTAAGGGAGGGAGTGGCAGTCGAGCAGCCCTGATGGAGTATAATTTGAGTATAGGATCGATTGTTGGATAAGTGATTGTATTGTACACTGGTCAAATTGTGGGAATTATTATGGAAAATAAAAAATTTTGCCCTAAAAACAAAAAGAGTGAATTAAAAAGTGAATTCTCACCCTAGATCCGAGGGTACCTCTTGATCCTTTGGGGCCTTGAGTCCCCCTTGAACCCATCGGTCCAGGTGGCCCCGTCTCTCCAAGTTGTCCCTCGTGACCTTTGCTGCCCTGAAGAAGAGCAGACGCGTCAGCCGCTGAAACCCACGCCAGTCCCCATGGTTGAACATCTCTCTAGGCCCGTGATGGCGAACCTATGGCACAGGTGCCAGAGGTGGGACGCAGAGTCCTTTCTGCTGGCACGCGCGCCATCACCCCAGGTCAGATCTCCGTGGCGTTTCTTTCGTGAGCTTCCGTTTCCCTGCAAACGACGAAACAGAAGCTCCTGAAAGAAAAAGATCGTTGTGTCTCGCTCGCTCCTCCTGCCGCAGCCGGGTCCCTCTTATCTCCTGCCAGATGCTGATAGTGCTGAAGAATGTCCTGGCATGCCTCCAGCCCCCAGCCCTGGCACCATGCCCGGACAGGCTGAACAAACAAACCTCCCTCCGATAGCATGTGCGCCTGAAGCCAGCCACGAGCTGAGATTACCAACAGCTGGAGCCTGGAGAGATCTCCGCTTCCGGAGAATGGAGAGGCGACGTCAGCAAAAGGAAGGGAGGGGCAGGCCTGGATAAGTGCTGAGTCATGGAGCCACACCCCATGGCCTATATAAAGGATCTGCTTTCTGGCATTCTCTGAGTCAGGCAAAGTCTAACTTGGATTGCTGAAGTCACTTCCTGGTCTCCTGCCTGCCTTGAGGACTCTGATAGGACTTTGGCAGAGCTGCAGAGGCACGCTTGATACGGACTTCCCCGACCCGGCCGTCAGCGGAGGAGTGGGACACGACAAAGATCTTACCTCCTGCTGGACAGCTTTGGGTCTCTGTGTCAATGTGTGCGCATGCATTTATGCGTGTGCACCAGGGGTGGTATTCACTTACGTTCGCTACTGGTTTGCAAATGTGAGCGTGCACTCGTGATGCGCAGAGCATCAAAAACGGGACGTTCTGCTCTGGGAAGTCTCGGGGGGGAGGAGGGAGGGGAAATGGGGGGGGAAGGGGAAGATTATAAATTGATTGATTGCCATTGTACAGGAATAATGGTAGAATTAAATAAGTTGGAATGGTGTAAAGTCGGGACTGCTCGGTAGCCACTCCGGAAGGGAAAGGGTAAGGAAAGAGGACTAAAGAAGGAAGAAAACAGGTAGGCAGGTAGGTAGGTAGGTAGGAAAGAAGGGAGGGGGAAGAAAGGATAGGAGGAGAAGAAGGAGGGGAAAATAGAGGGTTAGAAAGGATGGAAGTGAGAAGTGGGAAGGAGGAGAGGAAGTAGGAAAGTGAGGAGGAGGATGGTGGGGAAAGTAGAAGAAGGATGAGAAGGGTAGAAAGGATTAAGGAAGGGAGTGGCGACCGAGTAGGCCCGATTGAGCATAATTTGAGTATAGGATCGATTGTTGGATAAGTGATTGTATTGTACACTGGTCAAATTGTGGGAATTATTGTGGAAATAAAAAACGTTTTAATATAAAAAAAACGGGACGTGATGACGTGTGGGCGGAGCCTCCCGCAGCCGCCGCCACCGGTTCGCCCGAATTGGATAGAACCAGCTGAATACCACCACCGGCGCGCACCTTTCAGTTTGGGCATGTGTGTGCATGCAGTTTGGGCACTCGGTGTCTAATAGGTTCGCCATGACTGGTCTGGGCCAAGACAATACCATTACACTGAAAAGGTCGGAAAATGTCCCCCCAGTAAAGCAACACAAATCCATTAAAAAATATTTAGCAATTTCAAGGAAGAAGCTAGCTTAGAACCCGCCTTGATAGGCTAGTTCTCTGTATTCTGAAGATCTTCCACGGTCATTGAGTTCCATCTTCCCACAATCCAGCTAAGAGTTCCATTTCTATCAGCTGAAAGGTCCCAGACTGTCAACTCAGGGTGAAGAGAGATCCAGCAGAAAATAGAGGAGATTCTCGAGAGGATTAAAAAGATGGAATCACCCGTACCTTAAGTCCAGCTTTGCCCTTTTCTCCTTGATGGCCAGGTTTTCCTTCTGGACCCTGAGAAGAAGAGGGACATCAAGGGTCAAGACCTTCCAAAGACAACAGTTTTATTAGAAAGACTGTTTCATACTAGAATCTATTTCACACCAACCTGTGTTTCTTAGATTACTAACCACAGTCAGAACAGAACAGAACAGAACAGAACAGAACAGAACAGAGTAGAGTAGAGTAGAGTAGAGTAGAGTAGAGTAGAGTAGAGTAGAGTAGAGTAGAGTAGAGTAGAGTAGAGTAGAGTAGAGTAGAGTAGAATAGAATAGAATAGAATAGAATAGAATAGAATAAGAGAAGGAATGGAATAGAATAGAATAGAAAATGGAATGGAATGGAATGGAATGGAATGGAATGGAATGGAATGGAATGGAATGGAATAGAATAGAATGCAATGCAATAGATTAAGGAATAGAATAAGAATAGAATAGAATAGAATGGAATGGAATAGAATAGAATAGAATATGGAATAGAATAAAATAGAAGAGAAGAGAAGAGAAATTGGAACAGAATAGAATGAAATAAGGAATAGAATAGAATAGAATAGAATAGAATAGAATAGAATAGAATAGAATAGAATAGAATAGGAGTAGAGCAGAGCAGAGCAGAGCACAGAGGAATAAGAGTAGAGTAGAGTACGGTAGAATAGAATGGAGTAGAGCAGAGCAGAGCAGAATAGGAGTAGATTAGACTAGCCTGGACTGGACTGGACTGGACTAGACTAGACTAGACTAGACTAGACTAGACTAGACTAGACTAGACTAGAATAGAATAGAATAGAATAGAATAGAATAGAATAGAATAGAATAGAATAGAATAGAATATACAGAATAGAATAGAATGGAATAGAATAGAATAGAAAATATGGAATGGAATGGAATAGGATAGAATAGAATAGAATAGAATAGAATGAATAGAATAGAATAGAATGAATGGAATGGAATAGAATAAGAATAGAATAGAATAGAATGGAATGGAATAGAATAGATAGAATAGAATAGAATAAAATAGAAGAGAAGAGAAATTGGAACAGAATAGAATGGAATGGAATAGAATAAAATAGAAGAGAAGAGAAGAGAAGAGAAGAGAAGAGAAGAGAAGAGAAGAGAGAAATTGGAACAGAATAGAATAGGAGTAGAGCAGAGCAGAGCAGAGCACAGAGGAATAAGAGTAGAGTAGAGTACGGTAGAATAGAATGGAGTAGAGCAGAGCAGAGCAGAATAGGAGTAGATTAGACTAGCCTGGACTGGACTGGACTGGACTGGACTGGACTGGACTGGACTAGACTAGACTAGACTAGACTAGACTAGACTAGACTAGACTAGAATAGAATAGAATAGAATAGAATAGAATAGAATAGAATGCAATGCAATAGATTAAGGAATAGAATAAGAATAGAATAGAATGGAATGGAATGGAATAGAATAGAATATGGAATAGAATAAAATAGAAGAGAAGAGAGAAATTGGAACAGAATAGAATGAATAGAATAGAATAAGAATAGAATAGAATAGAATAGAATAGAATAGAATAGAATAGAATAGAATAGAATAGAATAGAATAGAATAGAATAGAATAGAATAGAATAGAATAGGAGTAGAGCAGAGCGGAGCAGAGCACAGAGGAATAAGAGTAGAGTACGGTAGAATAGAATGGAGTAGAGCAGAGCAGAATAGGAGTAGATTAGACTAGCCTGGACTGGACTGGACTGGACTGGACTGGACTGGACTGGACTAGACTAGACTAGACTAGACTAGACTAGACTAGACTAGAATAGAATAGAATAGAATAGAATAGAATAGAATAGAATAGAATGCAATGCAATAGATTAAGGAATAGAATAAGAATAGAATAGAATGGAATGGAATGGAATAGAATAGAATATGGAATAGAATAAAATAGAAGAGAAGAGAAGAGAAATTGGAACAGAATAGAATGAAATAAGGAATAGAATAGAATGAAATAAGGAATAGAATAGAATAGAATAGAATAGAATAGAATAGAATAGAATAGAATAGAATAGAATAGAATAGAATAGAATAGGAGTAGAGCAGAGCAGAGCAGAGCACAGAGGAATAAGAGTAGAGTAGAGTACGGTAGAATAGAATGGAGTAGAGCAGAGCAGAGCAGAATAGGAGTAGATTAGACTAGCCTGGACTGGACTGGACTAGACTAGACTAGACTAGACTAGACTAGACTAGACTAGAATAGACTAGAATAGAATAGAATAGAATAGAATAGAATAGAATAGAATAGAATTCTTTATTGACCAAGTGTGATTGGACACACAAGGAATTTGTCTCCAATGCATAAACTCTCAGTACCCATAAAAAGGGAAAAAAGAAAAAAAATACATTCATCAAGAATCATAAGATACACTTAGTGATAGTCATAGGCATTTGATAAGCAATCAAATCATACTAGGAAACAAACAGAACAATATAAATAGTAAAAATACAGGCAACATGGTTATAGACGTAAGTGGGAGGAGATAGGTAAGCAACTTCTCAAATGAGAAGCGAAACATCTTCAAAGAAAAACCAGAAAGTCCAGTTGCCTCTTGAAAAAAGCCCCTTTGGGACTGTCCCACTGAATTACAATCATTCTTCCCTGACTCACATTTTAAAACCAAATAATTTAATATATATTTTCCAGGGTTAATTTGAGAGTTGGCAACCATTTCCCCCTCCCCAATTTCACACATGTCCAGATGTTGTGATACATTTTTCAGTAGAAAGCAATTACTGAACCAGGTTTTTTTAAATAAGTTTTTTATTTCTAACACAATACAACATAACAAACACAAAACACGTAATGTAAATTCCCTTTTTATAACTGTTTCATAGCAGTGATCTCCTAATACTTACATTTTCTTCCAATTCCCTTTATAATATTTATATCCTTCTTGTCCCATTATCCCTTATTCCTCTATAATTCCTATCACTTCTAATATTAAATTTGTACATTTTATACACTACCTTACATACATTTTGAACTTATTGTTCCTCCCCTTTCATCACTATTCATTTTTTCTAGTCTCCAGCCACTCGTACCGTTTATCCCATATTACATAAAGTTATGTCTCTTCCTTTACTTTAATTTCTTTTGTTAATTTGACGTGGGGAGATAAAAACATTATTGAGAATTGCTGGAGCTACTGTGCCTTTAACTAAAAGCTAAAAGCTTCCTTCTGTGTCATTATTCCTGTTGAGATCACTTGGGGATTAGTGAGCAATCCCTCCTCCCCCTATTTATTATTTTTATTATTGTGATTTAAACTGATGTGATTTAGGATTTAAGTCAGGGATGCCACAAATCTGTTTACAAATAAAGCAAAGAAGGAAACAAGATTACAAAGATTCCTTCCGTGATCTGGGAAGTGAGAGAATAAAAGGTAATGGTGTCCCCTCGCACATATGTGCTAGTCGTTCCCGACTCTAGGGGGCGGTGCTCATCTCCGTTTCAAAGCCGAAGAGCCAACACTATCCAAAGACGTCTCCGTGGCCGGCATGACTCAACGCCAAAGGTGCACGGAACGCTGTTCCCTTCCCACCAAAGGTGGTCCCTATTTTTCTACTTGCATTTTTTTTACGTGCTTTCGAATTGCTAGGTTGGCAGAAGCTGGGACAAGGAACAAGGAGCTCACCCCGTTACGCGGCGCTAGGGATTCAAACCGCTGAACTGCCGACCTTTCGATCGACAAGCTCAGCGTCTTAGCCACTGAGCCACCGCGTCTCCGATTATGCCCAGTTTTGACCAGCAGACGTCTGCACCAAAAAAAAAAAAAAGAATAATCATCATACAAATGGAGAGAGGGCAGAAGAGAAGGGAAAGCTGCTAGGTATTTTCCCAAAGATGTGAGATGACTCATCGCCATTTCATCACTTTGAACAGGGAAGCCAGCGGCCTCTGTTTCACAATGAGTCCTGCAGGCCTGAGGCGTTGAGCCAAGGAATTGGTGGGATGGAACACAACAGCTGCTGGAGAGTTGATGAAATAATGAATTTGTACATATATATATATATAGGTCTTTGGTTATTCGGGTTTTCTCCCGCATAAAATTGGAAGTGTCTTGGCGACGTTTCGACGAAGTCTCATTCGTCATCTTCAGGCTGGTGTTTACTGCTTCGTGCTTCTGGGAATTGCTCCTAGAAGCACGAATCAGTAAACACCAGCCTGAAGATGACGAATGAGACTTCGTCAAATGTCGCCAAGACACTTCCAATTTTATGAGCAATAACCAAAGACCTACATACATACATACATACATACATACATATACATATATATATATATATATATATATATATAGATATATATATAGATATATATATATCCAAATGAGGAACTGGATCTTCCAAGAGGGCTTTGATGTGACAAGTGGTGGGTTTCACATTATGTTACTACCAGTTCGCTCCCCCGCGCACCCATTCACCGTGCATGCACGCACCTGGTTCGTGTGCGTGCCTGCCTTCAGCACATGCACCTGGACTTCTGCGCATGCTCTTTGTTCTTCCGCGCATACGCCAGGCCTCAAAAACATGCTAAATAAGGTGAAATAGAGTCTGGGTCGGTAGTTAGGCTAGCCCATCCGCAATTTCCACTACCGGTTCGGGTGAACCGGTTGGAACCAGCTGAATACCACCTCCAGAACTGTAAAGCATACAAACTTGAAATTTGCCACGTATGTTCCTCTTCTGGGTGCTCACTAAGAAAGGATTTTTCAAACTGACCATCAGATCATTAGTATTTCTTATATTATTATTATTAACACGCTCTGATGCTAAGGAGTTAGATGTTCTACTCCCCCTTCCCATCTGAAAAGAACTCTGTTCCAACTGCCACTTGGGCATGGGAATGGCCAGCAGGTGACTCATCCGGTCTGTGGGCTGGGAGTTTAGATATTCTACTCCCCACCTGAAAGGGAGAGAAAGGGATAAGATAGGAGAGGCTTCTGTGGGGCAAGCTTGAGGGAGAGAAGGGGAGAGGAGAGAATCAATGGAGCCAGCCTGAGGGAGAGAAGGGGGAGAGGAGAGGAGAGGTTCTGTGGGGCAAGCCTGAGGGAGAGAAGGGGGATAGGAGAGGAGAGGCTTCTGTGGGGCAAGACTGAGGGAGAGAAGGGAAGAGGAGAGGCCGATCTTAACTATCATTAATTTTCAAGCTGTAAGTGTTGATTTATCAAAGCCAATTACATAGTTTCATAGCGGAGCATGGGTATCCAGCTAGTTGTTTTATATTTGGATGTAACTAATATTACTAACACCTAAACAGAGATATGGACTCATATAAAGCATCCACATAGCCATTAAATAGAGACAAGGAAGACACCCTCCAGATTTCCTGAGATCTTGCATTACATTCCAGCTGGTCCTACAAGCAGATCTTCTTAACCAAAGATCGTTCAAGAGACACCCTTGTCCACAAAGACAATGTCTTGTATGTCTCCAGGAAATTAGCTGAATTGGAGAGTTAGTCCCACAATGACCTAACTCATCAGAAACTCATCAGAAACATGTATGGTCTGCGTTCTCTCAGTCAGGATGACTAAGCCCCCGTTGAAAAATTAAGGATTTATAACTTCAGATCGGGGAGAAATAAATGGAATTGCTGAACGTGGGAAAATTTGATCCCTCTGTGGTCAGATGAATCCTCAAGACACTGAACAGCCTTCCCAAACTGGGCACCCTCCAGAGCGCTCCAATTCCTCAAATTTCCAGCCGGCGTGACTATTTAAGGCCTAGATAAGAAGCTGCTCAAAGATAAGTTCTTAGTCAAATTTCTAAAAAGGAGACAAGGCACCTATAGGAGAGGTTCAGGTGGACATCAACTGAGCGTCCAAGAAGAAGATGGTAAACTTCCTAAGAGAACGAGAGAAGACTGTATGTACTTCTCAAAACAGAAGCCATCTCCAATGGGAATGAATAGGAGACAGCATAGACGATGGTGCCAGGAGTGGTGCGGTGGCCTAGAGCTCTTGACTCATAATCAGGAGGCTGTGAGTTCTATCCTAGGTAGAGGCAGGTATTTCTCTCTCTGGGCACACTGAGACTATATCTGCTGAACGAAACTCTGCCAGAACATATAGTTTAATCCTCCGATTTGATAACGTCTACATTGATAGCTGTTCTCTCTCTCTCTCTCTCTTTCTCTCTCTCTCCCCCACTCACTATCTCTTTCTCTCTTTCTCCCCCTCTCTCTCTCCCTCTCCCTCCCACTCTCTTTCTCTCACCCTCTCCCTCCATTTCTCTCTCTCCATCCCTCTCTCTCTGTCCCCATCTCCCTCTTTCTCTCCCTCCCTCCCCCTCTCTCTTTCTCTCTTTCCATCACTTATTCTCGCTCCCTCCCTCTCTTTCTTTCTCTCCTCTTTCTTTCTTTCTTTCTCTCCTCTTTCTTTCTTTCTCTCTCCCTCACTATCTCGCCCACTCCCTCTCTCTTTCTCTCTCTCCCTCCTCACTCTCTCTCTCCCTCTCCCTCTCTCTCTTACATCGAACTAATCTGTTCTTAGAATTTCAAGAGGGATGGAGAATGGATTTAACAGAGATTAAGTCACTGTCCTGAGAAAAACGCACACACACAAATCTGTTCATGATCGTTCATTCACCACTTCCATTAGATTCATTCTTAGACCATTGCCTCCAAGATGAGAATTTTGGGGACAGCAAGAGAGAGAAAAGAGGGACCCTTAGGCTGGAATCCAGAGAAAGAAGATGCTGGATCTTACAGATTCGTTTCGGAGTTGTTCTCCTTCCAACTTGTACCGGCTTAAAACACACACACACACATACAAATCAAGGAATGCCAGCTGGATAAAACTTCCCCATCCCGAATCTGGGATTCAACTTTCACAAGCAACGGGAGGCTCCTGCCAATTCACACTGAAGGAAGATGTTAGTATCTGGGTTTTTTTTTTTCCCTCCTCCTCTGCTTTGCTAAAGAAGAGCTAGATTTCCCAGCACTGATTCACAGAGGGAGGATTTATGTATTTATTGAGGTACCGGGTTTTTTTTTTCTTTTTCTTTTTCTTCAATTCCTTCAACCAAAATTCTTGGGAGTTCCCACTAGAGAATTCTCATGAATTGCTGCAGGAAGCCTGCCACTAGGCTGGGCCCCAGAATGACAGGAGGGAGTAGAAAGGTCTGATTCTGTTCAGAAGATCAAACTGCAGGGCCTAAAAGCTGAGTCAAGGGTGAAGGAGCTGGCCAAAATGAAAAATCAACACTCAAAAAGATTGATCCTCATCAGATGAGGAGGGGACTGGGGGCTAAAACATATGAAGAACGGTCGCAGGAACTGGGTAGGTCTAGTTTGATGAAAAGAAGGACCAGGGGAGACAGGATAGCAGTCTTCCAATATCTCAGGGGCTGCTCCAAAGAAGAGGCAGTCAAGCTATTCTCCAACGCACTTAAGGGCAGGAAAAGAAGCAATGGGTGGAAACTCATCAAGGAGAGAAGCAACTTAGAACTAAGGAGAAATTTCCTGACAGTGAGAACAATGAATCAGTGGAACAACTTGCCTCCAGAAGTTGTGAATGCTCCAACACTGGAAGTTTTTAAGAAGATGTTGGATAACCATTTGTCTGAAGTGGTGTAGGATTTCCTGCCTAAGCAAGGGGTTGGACTAGAAGACCTCCAAGGTCCCTTCCAACTCTGTTATTCTAAATAAACAAAAGATCTGAAGGATGTTTCTAGTTGCAGAAAGTCACCTGAAGCAGAAGTGAAAAGCACCTTCATTGATTCTGAAGACATGTCTACTTTTTCATGCCTACCGAAAAGATGACAATGGCTGTTTCCTTGATGACTTGAGATCTATCCTAGACTGTATGAATTCATCACATAAAAATGGTGAAATAAGAGAGAGATTTGACTCGTGTCTCAGACTTAAATATTATTTGATCCTGAAGAGGAAACTCAAATACTTTAGCCACCTAATGAGAAGGAAGGACTCACTGGAGAAGAGCCTAACGCTGGGAACGATGGAGGGCAAAAGAAGAAGGGAACGGCAGAGAACGAGGTGGCTGGATGGAGTCACTGAAGCAGTCGGCGTGACTCCAGAGGATGGTAGAGGATAGGAAGGATTGGAGGAACATTGTCCATGGGGTTGCGATGGGTTGGACATGCCTTCGCAACTAACAACAACAACATTCTTTCACAACCATGTGATTGTCAAGAAACCAAGTTCAACATCACCGTCCACCCTATCCTGGCTAGGAATGCCTCGAAGTTTTCATTTCTTCCCCAATTTTTTTAAACGGGAACTAACCCAAAGCACACTTCCACAAACAACCCATTTTCATCGGCTTGAGCAAATTTTCTGCCAACAGTTCTTGACTTTAAAACAAAACTCCCCCCAAAAAACCAAGAAAATCTACTACGGTGGGAGATTTCCAATGAGCGAACACGCTTGAAAGATCTGTCGGCTAGCCTCAACGCTGGATCGAAACGTGCATTTGGAAGAACCAGGAAGAAAAGACACAGTTTAGAAAACGAGACTGTGACAAGCCGGAAAAAGAGGCTCTAAATTTGATTTTGCCCCCCTCATCCTCGGCTGCATAATTTGACTCCTGTCTCCACCGCTTTGCTTATCCATTCATCACCCCAAACCACAGCGAGCAAAAACAGAAATTATGTTTTGTAAACCATGGGTCTTGCTGCCAGCGTGCCATGCCAAGCCTGTCTCCGTTGCTTTCCCCATCACAAGGAGAACTCTGTGCCTTGTAGAAGAAGTCTAGCGGGAGAAACCAGAAACAACTGTGGATCTCCATGGCCAAAGAAATCCAGAAATCGTTGAGGTCTTCCTCAAAGACCTTCAGATCAGGAGTGAAATCCAGCAGGTTCTGACCGGTTTTGGAGAACCGGTAGCGGAAATTTTGAGTAGTTCGGAGAACCGGCAAATACCACCTCTGGCTGGCCCCAGAGTGCAGTGGGAATGGGGATTTTGCAATATCCTTCCTCCAGGAGTGAGTTGGGAATGGGGATTTTGCAATATCCTTCCCCCAGGAGTGAGGTGGGAATGGGGATTTTGCAATATCCTTCCCCCAGGAGTGGGGAGAGAATGGGGATTTTGCAGTATCCTTCCCTCAGGAGTGGGGAGGGAATGGGACGTAGTAAAAATAAATTGAATTTCACCACTGCTTCAGATGGTCCATTCTGAACTTCTCCATAAGAAAGCAAGGAAAAAGAGAGAAGGAAGAACGGAGCTCCCCTCCTTGCTACAAAGAAATAGCACCACACACACACACACACACACACACACACACACACACATAAAGAATATATTTTTCCCCGGCATGATGTGTTTCATTATTGGCCAACTTCACAATTATTTTCTTGGAACTGCAAAAATTAGATTAGTTCATACTCATGGCGCACGAAAGGCAGCTTATTATGAAAAAAAAAAGTTTGCTCAGGAACAGAGAGCCTTTGAAAAGCTTCAGCCTCGGCTTGGCCGGTTCGTTGGCTCACTCGATCTTTTACAGCGGGAGTAAGGAAAAAAAACCAGGGTCCCTTACAGCAAAATGTATAGAGTGTCAACTCAGAAAGCATCCCTGACCTCCTGTTGAGTTGCCATAGGCAAGGGGGATGGGAAAACGAACTTTGCAGCTGCTGGTGGAGGCAGCATGTCAGGCAAACAAAAGCACATTACAGCCATATCTCTGTCAAGGCCGTCTCCGGGGTTACCCAGAGTGGCCAGAGGGGAGTGATCTCTACAACCACAGAAATTGCTTCCTTGGAGAATGTGACTGATGACACACCTTGGGGGGGAGGGGGGAAACAGGGTCAGAGCTGGACCGTAAATTACGTGGGGTCAGAGTTGGTTTCACTTGGAACGTGCCAACATGAAGCTCCTAACAAATAACTGGATTTCTTTTGAAGCTCATGATTTAATGAGGGCATCCGTCAGAACCTTGACATAAAGAGGACCTTCTATTGCAAGGAAGCGTTTCAGCCCAGCTCCTGGTAGGGCTGCCTCCAGTTGCTGGCAAGCTGGCCCTGATGGGTGCAGACTGGCCTCTTGGGTTTGTCTTGACCAACACGAATGGACATGATTGCCTGCAGAGAGGCCTGCAAGATCCTGCAGAGGATGGAGCCCAGTGAAGACGGGCAGGCTCACAATCAAGATGGCCATCCAGCGGAGGTCAATCATCTCTCCATAGTTCCTCCATATAAGGTCCATCCTACCTTCTGTGTGACCTCCAGACTGTCAGCTCTTTCCTCTTCACCTTCCTTCTCTTCCAAACCTTCATTTCAGTTGGGTAGGTGGAGAATTGAATTTAAGAGATTTTGGCATGCAATTATGGATTCGGGCTATGCAAAACTGCAATACCCTTGATCTGTAATAAAACTATGCCTTCCTCAACAAATGGAGCCAAGGATAGTTTTTTTTTATCTAGAGGTGTAAGTGGTGGCCAGCCTGACCATGTTTGATGAGTACTTAGCTGGGAGAACGTCAAGAAGTTACAAACAAGGTTGAGGTGTTGCCGTATTCTTGCTTTAAAAAAAACTAACGTGGACATCTCTAGCCAATCACCAGCAATCGTACCCCATTGGAGGGAGTCTGTATTGTTTAGCACAGGGATGTCAAACTCAAGGCCCACGGGGCACATCCGGCCCAAGGGGTGATTAGATCTGGCTCCTGGGGGCCGCTGTGGAAACAACGAAAGACTGTCCCACGGTGCCTCTGCCAGCAAAAACAGAGCTCGGGAGCACCGCGCGCCCAAGGTCAAACACAACCCCGATGCGGTCCTCAATAAAATCGAGTTTGACACCCCTGCTTTAGCTCATTTGCAACCTAGTCCGAGGGCTTTGCTTTTTCCAGCGTTCTATCCTAAAATTGGAGGCCACGCTGTCACCCCACCAAAAATAACAACGAACGTCAGGGATTACGAGCCAGCTGAATTATATTGGCTCCTTTCTTTGCATTTTAAAAATAAAATTAATGCACGCCATGGTCCATTTGGCAGGGAGGACACAGCCTCCATTCAAAAAGCTCTTGAATCAGGCTGTATAACTCGGTCGTACTTCAAATGGTATGCGTGTATGTTTTGAAGCGTTCCTTGTCTTCGCTTTCAGGGGCAATTGGGGGAAACCTGTGGTTTGAGGCATTTTTTAGCACCAAATCCACCCAGAGCTTCCCCTCCCTCCAGATTAGAATTCTAAAGAGCTGTATCCAGGTCTGATTAAATGCATATTTTATGGGAACTTCAGGGTTATTGGCTTGCAAGGCGAGAAGGTAGCGTTCAGTCAGAAACGGAAATTTACCCTTTGGGGAAAAAAAACCCTCCATTTTTGCAAGAGTTTGGGAAATTTTAGTGTAACCTTAAAGGGTAGCTCAGGGGTCCCCAAATTCTCTAGCTCATCACCACCACCACCCTTCATGAAGTTTTAGACTGTTCATAGACCCCCAAATATTTATTAGATGAAAATAATTTAATAAATATTTTAACTATTGGGGCTACTATCCTGTTTCCCCATAAATAAGACCCAACCGGAAAATAAGGCATAGCGCGATTTTTCAGGATGCTAGTAATATAAGCCCTACCCCAAAATAAGCCTCAGTTAAGATTGTCAGCCAGATGGATGTATTTAGTACTGTATTTCCCCCCAAAGAAGACCTAACTGGAAAATAAGCCATAATGAGTCTTTTGGAGCAAAAATTAATATAAGACCTGGTCTTATTTTGGGGAAAACATGGTACTAATAATGACCGCTCAATGCCACTGGCTGACCATCTATCCTTAGGTAATACCATCTCCCTGCCAGCCTTCAAAACTAAATCGGTGTGAAGCTCTAAAGAAACCCCAAAAGATTAATTGAAGCCAGTCAATCAAGCTTCCATCATATATCAATTGCTTATTTGACCTACTGACATTTACTGAACCCCTTTTGACCCTCGGATATTTATCAACTCTTTGGAAAGTCCCATATAGGATTCAGTAGAGATCAATTTAATTTTTTTAAAAAAATCCTCAAGTCAATTGGAGAGAGGATAAATCTACGAATCACCTCTCCTGTAATGTAGGCTGATGTGAGTCGTATTTCACACAACCTCTGTCTTATAGACAAAGATGGCCTCAGAGTTCATCTTCAACCTGATTGTGGGGGTCAAAAACAAGCCATTCTAGCATGATCTCCCTTTGCAAACTCACAAAAACTCCAGAGGCATGAGTAGAGTAGGGTAGAGTAGAGTAGAGTAGAGTAGAGTAGAGTAGAGTAGGATGGCATGGAGTGGAGTAGAGTGGAGTGGAGTGGAGTGGAGTGGAAGGGAAGGGAGGAGAGGAGAGGAGAGGAGAGGAGAGGAGAGGAGAGGAGAGGGGAAGGGAAGGGAAGGGAAGGGAAGAGAAGGAAGAAGAGAGAGAAGAGAAGAGAAGAGAAGAGAAGGGAAGGAAGGAAGGAAGGGAAGAGGGAAAGAAGGGAAGAAAGGAAGGAAGGGAAGGGAAGGGGACGAGAGGAGAGGAGAGGAGAGGAGAGAAGGGAAGGGAAGGGAAGGGAAGGGAAGGGAAGGGAAGGGAAGGGAAGAGAAGAGAAGAGAAGAGAAGAGAAGAGAAGAGAAGAGAAGAGAAGAGAAGAGAAGAGAAGAGAAGATTATACACACAAGGAATTTGTCTAACACAGCATGGCATCTCCACCAACAGTCAACTTGAGTCCCACAAGGCAGAATAAACATCAGCCAAGTTTTCATACTTACTCGGACACCCGGGGTTCCAGGAACACCAGGGGGGCCTTCTTTTCCTTGGACCCCATCTTGCCCTTTGTCTCCATGTTCCCCTTCTGGGCCTGGTTGTCCTTTGTCACCCTGAAAGAGAGACAAATGGGTAACACATTTTCCTTTTGTTCAGGAAGAAGGATGACAGCCATTGTTTTTTCTCTTCCTCTGAATTCACCACGTTCTCTTTTACACCTGTGTAGAAATATAAGAAGGATTCAACTGGCCAAAAAAGAGAAGTCTTACATCCACGGGTGGGAATCAGCCAGTTCGGACAGGTTCGGGCAAATCGGATGTTAATTTTACATCTGATTCGCCGAACTGGTAGTTGCAGGGACTGGCTGGCCCTGCCCTGCCCAGCCTGCCCCTCCGAGGAGTCTCCATGCAGCCCATTTTGAATGCCAGGTAAGTGCAGTGCCCACACGGAGGCTCTGGGAGGGCAAAAAACGGGCCTACCAGAAGTTCCAGGAGTCCAGAAGGCTCATTTCCAGCCTCCAGAGGGTCTCCGGAACCCGGGAAGGCCATTTTCACCCTCCCAGAGGCGTGAGGAAATCCTCTGGACCCTGGGGAGGGCAAAAAACGGGCCTACCAGAAGTACCGGAAGTCTGAAAATGGGCCCGTTTTCAGCCTCCTGAGTGCCTCTGGAGCCCTGGGGAGGCCATTTTTGCCCTCAAAAAAAGCCTCCAGAGCCTGGGGAGGGCTAAAACACTCCCCCTGTGATGCAGGAGGCTTATATGGCCACGCCCACATGGCCATGCCCACCCAGCAACAATTTGTTGGGTGGGTGTGGCCATGGTGGGCATTTGCTACAATTTCTGAATCCCACCCCTGGATTCATCCTATAGTAGAAGACCTTGGGGAAGTGAGAGTCAGAGAAATAGGATCAGGTTCTAAACCAATCAGAAGAAGGGAAGAAAAACAAGATACCTTGAGTCCATCTGGTCCCGCTAAGCCACTGTCTCCTTCAAGACCAGGTTCTCCCTTATAAGAAAGATGGAAAGATAATTAGAACCTCTATGTCGGTCAGATAGTTCCTTCTACCTTCCCAGAATTTCATGATGGCATCGGAAGGTGCCATCATTTACAAGAAGACTTGATCTCACGTCTTGACGTTCTCACCATTAGCAAATCCCAACCTTTCATTTGGAACTGACTTCTGCTCAAAATGAACCTTCCTTCAAAGTCAAGGGAAAAAAAGTCTAACGTTTCCTGAGTTGTCTACATGGATGAAATCAAATTTGGCAGAAGATGGGAGCTTACTTCAGAACAAATAGAAGAGAATCTACGTAGCTCAGGGGTTGAAATGGGGAGTCTCTCTGAGCTTGGTGGTTTCCTTGCAGAAGTTTCGTGACCCAACTAGGTAGCATCATCACCATCATCCCCGGGAGCAAACCCTACACTCGCAAATAATGATGATGTTATGAAACATCTGCAAGAAAACCACCAAGCTTAGAGAGCACCAAGGGCTCCACAGTTATTTCATAACCATTATAAAATCCATATATCTTATTGGGACAATAAATGTCAACATGTCCATGCAGTTCGAGGAAGAGGGACATGGATAGAATAGAATATAGAATAACAGAGTTGGAAGGGACCTTGGAGGTCTTCCAGATCAACCTTCTTCTCAGGGAGGAAACCCTATACATTTCAGATCAATGGTTGTCCAATCTCTCGTTAAAGACTTCTCGTGTTGGAGCATTCACAACTTCTGGAGGCAAGTCGTTCCACTGATTGATTGTTCTCACTGTCAGGAAATTTCTTCTTAGTTCTAGGTTGCTTCTCTCCTTGGTTAGTTTCCATCTGTTGCTTCTTGTCCTGTCCTCAAGTGCTTTGGGGAATAGCTTGACTCCCTCTTCTTTGTGACATTGGAAGATATTGGAAGACTGCTATCATAGGATAGTTTTCTACTTACCCGTTGGCCAACCAATCCTTGCTCTCCAGGAATCCCCAGTGGACCAAGGTCACCCTAGAAGAAGAGAAGAGCTTTTTGAAGTTAGCTTTTGAGACTTGTTAAGAAGAGGGAGGAACATGTGTGAAGACCTGTTGTGGCCCACCAGCGGCCAGCAGAGTCAGACAATGAAGAGGTGGGGAAGAGTGTGGGCCAGTCCTGGAGTCTGGGGAAGGCTCAGACGGCGGCTCTGAGTTGGAGGCAGAGAAGGGGCCAAGGCCAAATGGGAGTTCTTTGCTGCCTCTGGAATCTCAGGAGTCTGACATCAGCGAGATAGAAGAACAGCGGGAGCCTGTTCCCAGCGTGCGCACATGCAGAGCTGCCAGAAGACAGGAACAATTAAGAAAACAGGGCCGACTTGGGAGTAAGGCTTGGAGATGATTGGCCCCTCCCGTAAGACATAAAAGAGAAGCAAACGGGATGTGAGCTTTTGCAGGAAGCAATTAATTCATCTGGTTGGTGAAAGCTCTGTTTGACTCTGTGCTGAGTTTGGCCTTGCCCTGCATTTGGCAATTAGTTCTCTGGCAGTATTCCAAGGGAGATAAGGTGGGTATTTGTAAACACTCCCCTGATAGACTGTTTGAGAAGCCTTTCGGACTGGGAATGACAATAATTCACAGCCGTATGAATAAAAGAGGTTTGCTGGGACTAAGATTGTGCTGTATGTTTTCTATGGAATCCTAGGTCAGAACATGACCAATTGCCAAGAAGGATATCAGAAAGTCAGTTATAAGAGGCTTAAAATACCTTATAGAATAGAATAGAATAGAATTTTTATTGGCCAGGTGTGATTGGACACACAAGGAATTTGTCCTGGTGCATATGCTCTCAGTGTACATAAAAGAAAAGATACGTTCATCAAGACTTGAAATCCCACCAGACTTGAAATCCTCGGCTTAGAAAACTTGGAACTCCGTCGCCTTCAACAAGACCTAAGTTTAACTCACAGAATCATCTATTGCAATGTCCTTCCTGTCAAAGACTACTTCAGCTTTAATTGCAATAATACTAGAGCAACTAATAGATTTAAACTTAATGTCAACCGCTTTAATCTAGATTGCAGAAAATATGACTTCTGTAACAGAATCATCAGTGCTTGGAATACTTTACCTGACTCTGTGGTCTCTTCTCATAATCCTAAAATCTTCAACCAAAAACTTTCTACTATTGACCTCACCCCATTCCTAAGAGGACCATAAGGGGCGTGCATAAGCGCACAAACGTGCCTACCGTTCCTGTCCTATTGTTTTTCTTTTCTTCTTCCTATATATATATATATATGCTTATACCTTTATATACTATATAACCTTTCTGTATGATAGTTACATATATTGTTGTGACAAAATAAATAAATAAAATAAATAAATAAATAAATATAATACAAGTGGCAGAATCTATAAGACAGTGTTCCAGCATATGTTCAACCAACAAATGCTCTGTTTTTACACATTGGCAAAAAAAATCAGAACACAAAATACAAGCTGGATGGATACGACCTAACAGACAATCCTCATTCTGTCAAAGACGTTGGAGTACTCATCTCAAATGATCTAAGTGCCAGAGCTCACTGTAACAGCATTGCTAAAAAAGCATTAAGCGTTGTTACCCTAATTTTGCGTAGCTTCTTCTCCGGTAATATTGAACTGCAAACTAGGACATACGAAACTTTTGCCAGACCAATTCTTGAATACAGCTCATCTGTCTGGAACCCACACTGCCTATTGGACATGAATACAATTGAACGAGTCCAGAGATATTTCACAAGACGAGTCCTCCACTCCTCTGCTTGCAACAAAATACCTGATGCCACCAGACTCCAGATTTTGGGTTTAGACAACTTAGAACTTTGCCGTCTTTGGTCTGACCTAAGCATAGTACATAAAATCATCTGCTACAATCTCCTACCAGCCAATAAATACTTCAAGTTCAACCAAAACAGTACAAGCGCACACAATAGATACAAACTCATGGTAAACCGATCCAAACTAGACTGCAGAAAATACGACTTCAGCAACAGCTTGTCAATGCCTGGAGTGTCCTACCTGACTCTGTAGTTTCTTCCCCAAATTCCCAAAACTTTTACCTTAGATTGTCTACTGTCGACCTCACCCCATTCTTAAGAGGTCTGTAAGGGGCATGCATAAACACACCAGCATGCCTACTCTCCCTCTCCTAATGTTCCCTTTTATTTGTATCCTTTACATGTATCTATAATTATGGTTACACTTGTATCTGTCATAAAATACATGCTTGATGAAATAAATAAATAAAAAATAAATAAAAATAAATGTTCCAGATGGTAAGACAGTCTGTTATTAACACAGCTGCTTGCAATTACTGCAGGTTCTAGTCCCACCAGGCCCAAGGTTGACTCAGCCTTCCATCCTTTATAAGGTAGGTAAAATGAGGACCCGGATTGTTGGGGGCAATAAGTTGACTTTGTATATAATATACAAATGGATGAAGACTATTGCTTGACACAGTGTAAGCCGCCCTGAGTCTTCGGAGAAGGGCGGGATATAAATGCAAAAAAATAAATAAATGCAGACATACATAACGGTCGTTCAAAAGAAATTAACTGGGCATACGGCTATTCTAGGAAGGTAGAAGGAACTATCTGACCAAAAGTCTATGGAAATTCTCAGTCATCCAGGATATGGTTGTCCCAAAGATATTTTTTCAAGAGGCAAATTCGACTTTCTCTCTCTCTCTCTCTGAAGACATTTCGCTTCCCATCCAAGAAGAAGCTGAATTCCAAAGCACCCGAAGGCCAGATAAGGAATAATGGATGGAAACTGAACAAGGAGAGATTCAACCTGAAAATAAGGAGAAACTTTCTGACAGTGAGAACAATCAACCCATGGAACAGAAGTTGCCTTCGGAAGTTGTGGGAGCTCCATCCCTGGAAGCTTTCCAGAAGAGACTGGACAGCCATCTGTCAGAAATGGTGCAGGGTCTCCTGCTTGGGTGGGGGGTTGGACTAGATGACCTACAAGGTCCCTTCCAAATCCGTTAAACTGGGCTCAGGAGAAAAGTGACAGAACTGATGGAAGTAAACTAAGTTTCTTAGATGAGAAGCGAAAAGTCTTCAAAGAAAAACCAGGAAGTCCAGTTGCCTCTTGAAAACAAAACACCTTTGGGACAATATGACTAAAACAGGAGTTTTGAACCTCGTGGAAGTTGTAAACTTGGACCGTTTGCTTGAATGCGGTCTTCTAAGAAGACAGAACTCCGAAATGCCGTTCCTTGATGGAGCAGCTTGGGAGCTGCTCACCATGAGCATGCACAGTTTTTAGAAGAAAGATGTTTGAAACGTGAGCTTGCTCTCCAGGAGTCCGTCTGCTGGAGGCAAATAAAGCCAGGCAAATAAAGGTTTGTTTGTTTTATTCCTGAGATGGTAAAAGGCGGAGGTGGATAAACATCATGCAGGACCAACAGAGATGAAAAAGAGAGACGGAGAGAAAGTCTGAAGGTCTGAAGACACAGTAGCTCCAGCAATGCCTTGGGAGGCTTTCCAAAGTCAACAGACCAGCTGGAGGAGAAAAGTACAAGAAGCTGGAAGGAAGCGGAATCCAATTGCTTGGAATGGAATGGAATAAGAATGAATGGAATGGAATGGAATCTCATAACTGAACTGTAAGGTGTGATCTCTTTCTTCCCTTATCTGCCTCTCTTCCATCCATCCATCCATCCATCCATCCATCCATTCATCCATCCATCCATCTTTCTTCACTCCCCTGCTCCCTTTCTTTTCCTTCCTTCCCTCCTTCCCACCCTCCTTTCCTTCCCTCCCTCCCTTCCTTCTCTCCTCCCTCTCTCTGTCCTCGTTCCTTCCCTTCTTCCCTCTTCCCTCCTTTCCTCCCTCCCTCCTTCCTCCTTCCCTTCCTTCCTCCCTCCCTCCCTCCTTCCCTTCCTTCCCTCCCTTCCCTTCCCTCCCTTCCTTCCTTCCCTCCCTCTCTCCTCCCCCCTTCATTCCTTCCTCCCTCCCTTCCTTTCCATCCATAATTTATTTATTTATTTATTTATTTATTTATATATATATATATATTTGTTTTCTGAGGTTTTCGCGGGTGTTTGTATGTAGGTCTTTGGTTATTCGGGTTTTCTCCCGCATAAAATTGGAAGTGTCTTGGCGACGTTTCGACGAAGTCTCATTCGTCATCTTCAGGCTTCAGCTTCGTGCTTCTGGGAGCAACGTGTGATTGCAGCCGTTTCTTCCTTTTTAACTGCTAGTGGGGGTTTGAACTGATTGGGTGGGAGCTTGGCTGTGTTCTGATTGGATGGGGGTTTTTTGTGCTCTGATTGGCTGGGGGTGTGTCCTGTTTGGGTGGGGGCTTGGTTGTGCTCAGATTAGTCTGAGTTGCAGGGGGATTTGAGCTGGTGAGCTGCACTGTTGCTGTTTGGCTTCGTGTTCGTGGTCATGCTACATCTTCGTAGTGGATGTCAGTCTGCTGCATGTATGGATTGGAGGGTTTTGAAATGGCTAATGTTGCAGCTGCGGTCTGGCTTCTGGTCCTTGGTCGTGCTTCCTGATCAGTGTGGGTTTGGGTCTGCTTTCTGGGTGGATGTGTGGTGGTGACATCCTGTGTGGACCTCGTGAGTGTGGGTCTGGTGTATATATATATATATATATATATATATATATATATATATATATATATATATATATATATATATATATATATATATATATATATATATATATATACGATCAAATTCTTGGATCAGAAATGAGCTGGAACCCCTTCCTCTGCCTTCATACCGCCATGACTTTGGTCATCAACCACAACACACCCAGCATCAGATGGCACAACCGAGGTAAGAATCTTGGTCGCCTAACGAGAAGGGAAGATCTTCTCTCTCCCTTACCTTCATGCCAGGTTCTCCAGGAAGCCCTTGCTGTCCTGCTGCCCCAGGAGGTCCCTGGAAGAGGAGGAGGAAGGAAGAAAAATAAATAGAGAAGACCCAACCCAGAACATGCTGGAGGGAAGCAATGAGATTGCTTCTTTTTTTTTTACCCAGACAAAAAGAGCTGAATGGCGAATTGTTCATTCAATTGTTCATTGCAATAATACAAGAGCAACCAATAGATTTAAACTTAACGTTAACTGCTTTAATCTAGATTGCAGAAAATATGACTTCTGTAACAGAATCATCAGTGTTTGGAATACTTTACCTGACTCTGTGGTCTCTTCCCATAATCCCAAAAGCTTTAACCAAAAACTTTCTACTATTTTTTTAATTATTTGCATTTATATCCCGCCCTTCTCCGAAGACTCAGGGCAGCTTACACTATGTTAAGCAATAGTCTTCATCCATTTGTATATTATATACAAAGTCAACTTTTATTGCCCCCAACAATCTGGGTCCTCATTTTACCTACCTTATAAAGGATGGAAGGCTGAGTCAACCTTGGGCCTGGTGGGACTTGAACTTGCAGTAATTGCAAGCAGCTGTGTTAATAACAGACAGACTTAGTCTGCTGAGCCACCAGAGGCCCTCACCCCATTGACCCCATATTGACCTCACCTCATTCCTAAGAGGACCATAAGGGGCGTGCTTAAGAGCACAAACGTGCCTACCGTTCCTGTCCTATTGTTTTTCTTTTTTATCTTCATATATATATATACTTATACTTATACCTCCTAATATTCCCTCATATATATGTTTATATACTATATAATCTTTTTGTGTGATGCTTATATATATTGAGACCTTTGAACTCTGGTGCTGGAGAAGACTCCTGCGAGTCCCTTGGACTGCAAGGCGAACAAATAAGTCAGTTCTAGAGGAGATCAACCCTGACTGCTCTTTAGAAGGCCAGATCCTGAAGGTGAAACTGAAATACTTTGGCCACCTAATGAAAAAGAAGGACTCACTGGAGAAGAGCCTAATGCTGGGAAAGATTGAGGGCAAAAGAAGAATGGGACGACAGAGAATGAGGTGGCTGGATGGAGTCACTGAAGCAATAGGCATGAGTTTAAATGGACTCCAGAAGATGGTAGAGGACAGGAAGGCCTGGAGGAATGTTGTCCATGGGTCGCGATGGGTCGGACGTGACTTCGCAAATAACAACAACAACAAAATATATATTGTTGTGACAAATAAAAATAAATAAAAATAAAATAAAAATAAATTTCCATAATAACAAAGCTGTCAAGTCTTCTGCTCTTGATATCAACCAGCGGTTGGCTATTGGGGGTTCCCAGGGGTTTGGGAGAACCTCTAGCTAAGATTCTGTGCAGTTCAGAGAATGTCCAAATCCCCTCCTGGCTGGCCCTGCCCCGCTGACCCTGTTCTGCCCCTCCCAGGAGTCCCCACACAGCCCATTTTGGATGCAGGTAAGTGCAGGGCACACATGGAGGCTCGGGGAGGGTGAAAAACAGTCTATCGGAAGTTCGGGAAGGCCAGAAACGGGCCTGTTTCTGGTCTCCAGAGGCCCTCCAGAGCCTGGGGAGGCCATTTTTGCCCTTCTGGTGGCTCCAGGAAAGCCTCCAGAGCCTCGGGGAGGGCAAAAATATCTGCCTTATCATTGTGCAGGAGGCTGACTAGGCCCCGCCCACCATGGCCACGCTCACCCAGCAACCGGGCAGAGAACCCCTTGCTAAAATTTTTGAAGCCCACCCCTGATATCAGCCATCATCTGTCCTCCCTGACTTTCTAATAAAGGGCGCATCTTGCAGTTCAGTCGTTGGGATGGAATCCGGGAAATTGTAGAAAAACGAGAGAGAGGTGGAAAGTCATATCCTACCTTATGTCCAACTTCGCCCAAAATTCCTGGTGGGCCTGGAGGGCCTTGGTGTCCCTGAAATGACAGGCGCACAAAGTTAAGAGCGTACAAAGCCTCCTGCTGAAGCAGACCAGGATCTTGAATGTACATGATGGATGAGCTGGTTGAGTGATGGGCACCAGTTGCAAATTGGAGATTCAGACATGCACGGAATCATTTCTGACTGTCCCTCCAAAGTTTTCAATCAAATCGCAATTTCTGTTGATCGGAAGAATTGCATTTCCTTCATTGCTTTTCATCAAATTAAATCAAATATGATTTAGGTGCTGGGTTCAAGAGAGGACCTCATTCTGGCCAAAGTGTTAAGGGAATGGACCAAGTAGAAAGAAATGCATGTTTTTCATATAAGACCTCTTCTCATCTTCAGAGAAGGCCTTCAGAGAAGATCTCATTTTGGTCAAAGTGTTAAGGGAATCTTCTGGCATCTTCAGAGAAGACTCATTTTGGCCAAAGTGTTAAGGGAATAGACCAAGCAGAAATAAACGCATCTTCTTCATAGAAGACCTCTTCTCCTCTTCAGAGAAGGTCTTCGGAGAAGATCTCATTTTGGTCAAAGTGTTAAGGGAATCTTCTGACATCTTCAGAGAAGACTCATTTTGGCCAAAGTGTTAAGGGAATCTTCTGGCGTCTTCAGAGAAGACCAAATTTTGGTGAAAGTGTTAAGGGAATGGACCAAGCAGAAAGAAATGCATCTTTTTCATAGAAGATCTGTTCTCATCTTCAGAGAAGATCTCATTTTGGCCAAAGTGTTAAGGGAATCTTCTGGTGTCTTCAGAGAAGACCTGTTAAGGGAATCTTCTGGCGTCTTCAGAGAAGACCTTCAGAGAAGACCTCATTTTGGCCAAAATGTTAAGAGAATGGACCAAGCAGAATGAGATGCAACAATGCTGGGGCTCCTTTGAAGAAGACTTCTTCCACATGGCTTCTCCCCAAGCTTCTCAGATAGGGATAATCAAGAGCAGGGTTGAAGAATGGACAGGAGTGGAGAGAAAAAACAGAGGTCCATTTGTGGTACTTGCCAAGTCTCCAGGAGGTCCTTTTGCTCCTTGGGGTCCAGAAGATCCTTGGATGCCCTGCAATGAAACAAGCCAATGGAAGAGACCAAGCTCTAAACGAGAGGCAACTTCTCTCGTAAATTTAATCGCCCTTCAATTTTTCCACTCCTCCAAATTAAGTAATTCAGCTTTATAACAGAGCAGAAGGCAGATTTAAAAAAAAACAAAAAACAACTTTTCAAGCCACCACTGTAATTACAAATAATGCATGAAAGTTAATTATATCATCGGGGAAATTTGCTTTCAAATCTTTTTTGCGCACCAAGCAAAACTGATGGGGCGGGGGGAAGGGTACCGAATTTAATGAGAACTTTAAAAAATAAAATAAAATTTAAAAAATCCAAAGTCATACAGAAGTGGAAGAAGCTGCTCAGTGGTGTTGAAAATCAGAAATCACGACCTGGGGGGGGAGAGGAGGAGGAGGAGGAGGAAGAGGAAATTGAAGAGGAGGAGGAGTCATTGGTGCTAGAAGAAGGGGAAGGGAAGGAAGGGGAAGAGGAAGAGAGGAGGAGGAGGAGGAGGAGGAGGAGGAGGAGGAGGAGGAGGAGGAGAAGGAGGAGGGGAGGAGGGGGGGAGGAGGAGGAGGAGGAGGAGGAGGAGGAGGAGAAGAAGAAGAAGAAGAAGAAGAAGAAGAAGAAGAAGAAGAAGAAGAAGAAGAAGAAGAAGAAGAAGAAGAAGAAGAAGAAGAAGAAGAAGAAGAAGAAGAAGAAGAAGAAGAAGAAATAATAATTTGACTTTAGGTCAAGCTTCTTGATCGACCACAAAGAAAAAGGTGGGGGGAGGAGGAATGGGAAGTGAAAGAAAGAGAAGGAGAAGGAGAAGGAGAAGGAGAAGGAGAAGGAGAAGGAGAAGGAGAAGGAGAAGGAGAAGGAAAGGAGAAGGAAGGAGAAGGAGAAGGAGAAGGAAGGGAAGGGAAGGAAGGGAAGGGAAGGAAGGGGAAGAGGAGGAGGAGGAGGAGGAGGAGGAGGAGGAGGAGGAGGAGGAGGAGGAGGAGGAGGAGAAGGAGGGGGAGAAGGAGGGGGAGGAGGAGGAGGAGGAGAAGAAGAAGAAGAAGAAGAAGAAGAAGAAGAAGAAGAAGAAGAAGAAGAAGAAGAAGAAGAAGAAGAAGAAGAAGAAGAAGAAGAAGAAGAAGAAGAAGAAGAAATAATTTGACTTTAGGTCAAGCTTCTTGATCGACCACAAAGAAAAAGGTGGGGGGAGGAGGAATGGGAAGTGAAAGAAAGAGAAGGAGAAGGAGAAGGAGAAGGAGAAGGAGAAGGAGAAGGAGAAGGAGAAGGAAAAGGAGAAGGAGAAGGAGAAGGAGAAGGAAAAGGGGAAGGGGAAGGGGAAGGAGAAGAGCTTTGACTGGATGGAAAAACCCTCCCTTATTCAACTTTACTAGCCTGGATCAAAGTCCATAAATGGTGGAAATAATTGCATACGGATTCTCCCCCTTACTGTCTCTGATAACCTATTAATTCTTCTCGTTAAGAGGCAAGACGAAGGATGGACTTACAGGGAAGCCACGAGATCCCCTCTCTCCCATTTCGCCGATCTTTCCCTGCAAAACACAAAGACTTGGATTCAGGTGGAAGATCAGAGCCGAGTCCTGCCAAGATAAACATCTCAAAGACTTTTAGATCCCTTCAAAAATACTGAACATACCTCTTGACCGTCCAGTCCTGGTTTACCTGGGTGACCTGGGAGGCCCTGTTAATAAGATCATAACAAAAAGAAAAGGGTTTTCTTTAAAAATAAATGCAAGAAAGGTTCATTTTTGAGGAATTATTGAGTCTGTCATCTGCACCTCTATAACTGTCTGGTTTGGTTCTGTAACCCAACAAGACAGACACAGACTTCAGAGGATCATTAGAACTGCAGAAGAAACGATGACTACCAACCTGCCTTCCATGGAGGACCTGTCTCCTGCACGAGTCAAAAAGAGGGATGGGAAAATATTTACAGACCCCTCACATCCTGGACATAAACTGTTTCAACTCCTACCCTCAAAACGACGCTATAGAGCACTGCACACCAGAACAACTAGACACAAGAACAGTTTCCCCCCCCCCAAAGCCATCACTCTGCTAAACAAATAATTCCCTCAATACTGTCAAACTATTCACTAAATCTGCACTACTATTAATCTTCTCATCGTTCCCATCACCCATCTCCTTCCACCTATGACTGAATGATTGTTGCTTGTTGCTTGTATCGATTTATATTGATATTGTTTCCTGATTGCTTATTTGTACCCTATGACTATCATTAAACATTGAATCTTATGATTCTTGATGAATGTATCTTGTCTTTTTATGTACACTGAGAGCATATGCACCAAAGACAAATTCCTTGTGTTTCCAATCACACTTGGCCAATAAAGAATTCTATTCTATTCTATTCTATTCTATTCTATTCTATTCTGTTCTGTTCTGTTCTGTTCTGTTCTGTTCTGTTCTGTTCTGTTGTGCTCTACTCTGCTCCGCTCCGCTCCACTTCTATTCTATTCTAGTCTAGTCTAGTCTAGTCTAGTCTAGTCTAGTCTAGTCTAATCTAGTCTAGTCTACCCTACCCTACTCTACTCTACTCTATTTTCTTTCCTTTTTCTATCTGGCCATTCTCCCAAAGATCAGAGAGAAAATCCACTCTACAATTAAAGGCGACGAGGGAAAAGGGACACGTGATGGAATTCTCCCAGTTGACCAAAGTCTAAAAGATAAATTTAGTATCCAGAACCCTCTTTCTTGCCTTGCCTTCTTGCAAAAACTTTAAAAATCCTGCACGCAACAAACTAGAACGTTGTGGAGATGAGTTCTGGGCCAGTTTTCTCCCTAACGGACCATGTAGAGAAATGGGAAGCTATGTTGAGAATATCATCCAGTCTGTGCTCAGTGTGTGTGGAAGGAAATACTAAAGCTCAGCCTATGTTTTTGGCAAGGAAGAATGACTTCCTAACTCTCTACACTCTGTAGAAGTACCGGGAATATTATTCCTGTCTCGTGGAGCCCATTGATTCTGAGATCTATCATTGGAGGCTTTCAAAAATAGACTGGACAACCATTTTTTAAAAAAATTTACATTTATATCCCGCCCTTCTCCGAAGACTCAGGGCGGCTTACAGTGTGTAAGGCAATAGTCTCATCCTATTTGTATATTTACAAAGTCAACTTATTGCCCCCCCCAACAATCTGGGTCCTCATTTTACCTACCTTATAAAGGATGGAAGGCTGAGTCAACCTTGGACCTGGTGGGACTAGAACCTGCAGTAATTGCAGGCAGCTGTGTTTTAATAACAGGCTTCTTACAGCCTGAGCCACACCGCGGAGCCATTTGACTAAGATGGTATAAGGTCTCCTTCATTGAAGAGGAACTTGGACTAGAAGACATCTGAAGTCTCTTCAGGCCTATGATTCTATGTTCTATGTCTTATCCCAGTTCAAGGAAGTTCAATCAAATCGCCAAACTTTCCAAATCAGATGGATTCTTCCTTGAATCGCATCTGGATCGATTTGGAGACTCTGATCTGATGATGACTGTAGGTGATGACCAGGTTAAACCTGATGGAGGGGTCAAATGTGTCATCAGTCATGAGTCCCTGCGTGCCCACAAGAGATCTAAGTCCAGTCCGCCTCCAATTCCTTTCTTAACTCCCGCTAATTTCCTTTTGACCGTTAGTAGTTCAGATGCTTCTAGAGAGCTTTAGCTTGCAATAAATCTTTATACTCATTTGACCCTCCTGGTTTCTCCTGGCACTTGACACTAGTAATTCAAATCTGCATGAAATGTGAGCTGCTTTGCCCACTTCTCAGTCTCAAGAGAATACAGAATAACAGGGACCTTGTAGGTCATCTAGTCCAACCCCCTGGTCAAGCAGGAGACCCTGTACCATTTCTGGCAAGTAGCTGAACGTATCTTTTCTTTTATGTACACTGAGAGCATATGCACCAAGACAAATTCCTTGTGTGTCCAATCACACTTGGCCAATAAAATTCTATTCTATTCTATTCTATTCTATTCTATTCTATTCTATTCTATTCTATTCTATTCTATTCAGTCTCTTCTTGAAAGCCTCCAGTGGGAACTCCCACAACGTCTGGAGGCAACATCTGTTCCATTGGTTGATTGTTCTCCCTGTCTGAAAAGTTCTCCTTATTTCTAGGTTGCTTCTCTCTTAGATCAGTTTCCATCCATTGTTCCTTGTCTGGCCTTCAGGTGCTTTGGAAAATAACTTGACCCTCCTCCTCTCTGGGGCATCCCCTCCAATATTGGAAAACTGCTATCCTGTCTCCCCTGGTCCTTCTCTTCACTAGACTAGCCAACTGTTCTTGCAACTGTACTTAGTAATAGAATCAACTCATCGGACACGGAACAACAGGAGTAGCAAAGATATTCGACATTCATGTTTCCTGTGTGTGATTCCTGCAGCCTGGCACAGAACCATGGAAAAGGTCCAGTCTCCGCCTTCCAGCAATGCAACGGGTCAACCGTGGCACATGTCCAAGAATGACTCTGCATCTTGACTCACCTTCGGTCCTTGGGGCCCCGCTTCACCTGGTGTTCCATCAGGACCTCGAGCACCCTTGGAGAGATTGGGGGGGGGAAAACCACACCCAAGTCACAAATATAAACACACCCTTTACATGCCAAAGAAGAAGAAGAAGAAGATCAAAGCGGGTTTAACTAGTGGTGGGATTCAAGTAATTTAACAACAGGTTCACCCAGGATCAGGCTAGCCATCGTGGGAGGCGTGGTCCTTCAGCTCCACTGCATATACAGGACCAGCCTCCCGCGACAGCCAACCTGACCCTGGGCGGTGTTGTGGCCCGCTAGTGGGTCTGGTGGCAGACTCAGACAGTGAGGAGGTTGGGGAGGAACATGGGGTCTGGGGAAGGCTCTCATGAGTGCTCTGCATCAGAGGCAGAAAGGGGGCCAGGGCCATCCGACAGTTGTCAGCTGCCTTTGGAGTCAGACATCAGTGGGGCAGAAGAAGAGCTGGAGCCTGTTCCCGGTATGTGCATGTACAGGGCTGCCAGGAGAAGGGAACAGCTAAGGAACAAAGGTCGACTCAGGAGTAAAGCCACAGGTGGACAGTGAATGGCCCCTCGCATAGGGAATAAAGAGGAGCGAAAGGGGAGGGGAGTTTGCAGGAGACAATTAGTTCGCTTAATTGGTTTGTGACTCTCGGAGACTGCAGAACCCTATTCTAGAAGAAACAAGTCACACCTTCCTCACACTGTCTTCTCCATGGTCCCAAAGGCACAAAATAACAAGAAGAAGCTCTCCAGATTCCATGAGTATCTTCCACTTGTTATTTCTGTCACTTTTGACAGATTTCTTATGCTGCCAGCGGAGGAGGAACCCAGGTTTCTATCCAGCAAAGGAACCTGATCCTGCAGGAACTGGGCGACATTTTCCAAGCAAATGGATTGAATTGCGCTGAGGCCACACCGTGTAAGCAAAGACCCCTTGTTGAAGGATGCACAATCTTCCGCATATGGTGAGGATTAATCGGTGGGGGGCGGGGGGGAGGGGATTAAAATCATTGCACCAAAAAGGGAAAATCAGGGGCTCATTACGAACGACAACTTGCAAAGGACCGAACGAACAAACATCCCTCCCTGGTACAAACATGCAAGAAATAGGATGCAGACCCGACAAGAAGCGAGTTCCATCTTTGTCATGGGAGAGAAGAATCGTTTTAAAACGTCTGTTTTTAGTTTGGGGTTTGGGTGTTTCCTACACACACACGCACACACCGCCCCCCCCGAAGTTGACATGGAGTTCTTTTCCATCCCAACACTATAATTGCTAAATTTGAGACCCTCATAAATCACACTGGGGCTTCTGAATCAGAACCAGAATCTGAGTCATTCCCTTGCCTTCGAAAGGGCTCTGAAAGAGCACAATGTGAGATCAATTGTGACAGCAGAGAAAGGAAACGAGTGGAGGGGGGAGAGGGAGAAGGAAGAGAGAGAGGAGAGACAGGGAGAGAGAGAAGAGAGAGAGAGGAGAGAGAGGAGAGAGAAGAAAGAGAGAGAGGAGAGAGAGAAGAGAAAGAGAGAGGAAGAGAAGAGGAGAGAGAGAGAAGGAAGAGAAAAGAGAGAGGAGAGAGAAGAGAGAGGAGAAAGAGAGGAGAGAGGGAAGAGCAAAGACAGAGAAGAGAGGGGAGAAAGAGAAGAGAGGGGAGCAAGAAGAGAAGAGAAGAGAAGAGAAGAGAAGAGAAGAGAAGAGAAGAGAAGAGAAGAGAAGAGAAGAGAAAGAGAGAGAAAAGAGAAGAGAAGGAAGAGAAAAGAGAGAGGAGAAAGAGAGGAGAGAGGAAGAGGGAAGAGAGAAAAGAGAGAAGAGAGGGGAAAGAGAAGAGAGAGGAGAGAGAAGAAGAGAGAAGAGAAGAGAAGAGAGAGGAGAGAGAGAAGAGAAGAGAGAGAGAGAGAAGAGAAGAGAGAGAGAGGAGAGAGGAGAGAGGAAGAGAGAGAAGAGGAGAGAGAGAGAGAGAGAAGAGAGAGAAAAGAGAGGAGAGAGGATAAAGAGAAGAGAAAGAGAGGAGAGAGGGAAGAGGGAAGAGAGAGAGGGGGGAGAAGAGAGAGAAAAGAGAAGAGAGAGAGGAGAGAGAGGAGAGAAGAAAGATAGGGAAGAGAAAGATAGAAGAGAGGCGAGAGGGGAGAGAAGAGAGAGAGAAGAGGGGAGGAGGGAAAGAGGGAAAGGAACAGCTTTCCATTCTGCCTTGAATTATGTTTTTGGATAGGAGATCAGAGGCAGAGGGCAGGCAGAGAGGGGCAGGCATCTAAAATTATAGCCAGGGGCTTCCTTCCTCAGAAACGGAACAAAACCAAAAAGAGGAGGGCGGGAGACAAATGTCAATAAAATTAAGGACTTGTTCTTGTAAGATAATTACGAAAGGGTGGGACCAAGAGAGATGTTTGGGTATCCATTGGGGGGAAAAAACCAAAACTTATGCAATACTTTTTTCTTCCAGTGACAGTTAAGTATAAATTCAAGAGCAGAATAGGTTGGAATGATCTCAAGCTGGCTGGTTCTGGCTCGCCTCCTGCCATCTTAGTTACCCAGAATGCCCAGAGGGACACAGCAGGGACTTGTGGGAAATGTGGAGGGTGACTTCAAAGGAGGACAATTTTCAATTTTTGCATATTACCCCGAAGTTCAGGGCTGATCTGTAGGGAACCCTGTTCCTGAGAAAGGATGGGGATTGCGGGGAGAGGGAAATCACAATTTGGCTGTTTTTCGTTGACGTGGAAAGCCATAAAATAAATCTTTCATGGTCTGTGGACAATCCAGCAATCCAAGAAACTCTCATGGCAGAAGAAATAAGAGGAATTAGAACAGAACAGAACAGAACAGAATAGAATAGAATAGAATAGAATAGAATAGAATAGAATAGAATAGAATAGAATAGAATAGAATAGAATAGAATAGAATAGAATAGAATAGAAATTGGAAGAGAGTAGAGTAGAGTAGAGTAGAGTAGAGTGGAGTGGAGTGGAGTGGAGTGGAGTGGAGTAGAGTAGAGTAGAGTAGAGTAGAGTAGAGTAGAGTAGAGTAGAGAGAATAGAATAGAATAGAATAGAAATTGGAAGAGAGAGAGAAGAAGAGAAGAGAAGAGAAGAGAAGAGAAGAGAAGAGAAGAGAGAGAATAGAATAGAAATTGGAAGAGGTAGAGTGGAGTAGAGTAGAGTAGAGTAGAGTAGAGTAGAGTAGAAATTGGAAGAGAGGAGAGTAGAGTGAGTGGAGTAGAGTAGAGTGGAGTAGAGTGGAGAGAGAGAGAGAGTGGAGAGTAGAGTAGAGTGGAGAGTGGAGTAGAATAGAAATTGGAGAGAGAGAGAGTAGAGTAGAGTAGAGGAGTAGAGTAGAGTGGAGAGTAGAGAGAGTAGAGTGGAGTAGAGTAGAATGGAATAGAATAGAAATTGGAAGAGAGAGAGAGAGTAGAGGAGTAGAGTAGAGAGTAGAGTAGAATAGAATAGAATAGAATAGAAATTGGAAGAGAGAGAGAATAGAATAGAATAGAAATTGGAAGAGAGTAGAGTAGAGTAGAGTAGAGTAGAGTAGAATAGAATAGAATAGAATAGAATAGAATAGAATAGAATAGAATAGAAATTGGAAGAGAGTAGAGTAGAGTAGAGTAGAGTAGAGTAGAGTAGAGTAGAGTAGAGTAGAGTAGAGTAGAGTAGAGTAGAAATTGGAAGAGAGGAGAGGAGAATAGGGGAGAGGAGAGGAGAGGAGAAGAGAAATTGGAAGAGAGTAGAGTAGAGTAGAGTAGAGTAGCGTAGCGTAGCGTAGCGTAGCATAGCATAGAACAGAACAGAACAGAACAGAACAGAACCTCGGAGGTCTTCTAGTCCAGCCCCCTGCTCAAGCAGGAGAACCTATACCATTTCAGACCAGTGACTATCTTGGCTCTGTGAGATAGGCATGGCTGCACAATGTTCTCGCAAAGGTTTAGAAAGTATTTCAGGGACTGTAAAAAAATATTATTTGAAAGACTGGATCTAATGCAGGCTGTCCTTGACTTACGACCACAACTGAGCCCAAATTTTGTTGTCATTGCTAAGCGAGACCGCTGTCAAGCCAATTTTGCCCTATTTTACGATCTTTCTTGCTACAAGTTGTTAAATGAATCACTGCAGGTGATAAGTTAGGAACCCGGTCGTTAAGTGAAACTGGCCTCCCCATCAACTTTGCTCATCAGAAGATCGACTCCCCCGCCCCAGGATGCTGCAACTGTCTTACACTGAATTTGAATTTGGGTCTCGTGACCATGAGGATGCTACAACGGTCGCAAGCGTGGAAAAACGGTTCTAAGGCACTTTCTTCAGTGCTGTTGCAACTTCGAACGGTTGCTAAGCGAACTGCCGTAGGTTGAGGACTATCTATCTTAGGCCAAATCAGGGAGGAGAACAATTTCATCGCTTGCTTCTTCCTTTGTCATCACCATCATTTCGGTGGCAACCCAGAGCGGCTCTTGTCTCTGAAGTGGTGGAATGAATGGGTCTACTCGTTTCCCCATTGATGAAAGCCATCAATCATAGTTCATCTAAAGTAAGTGTCAGCAACCTGCAGCTCCAGAGCCGCATGCGGCTCTTGGGCCCTCTGCTGTGGCTCCCTGTTGGGTGATCCCACCATTGGCTGGCCCCGCCCCTCGCTCTCCCCTCCCAGTCATTCCTCACCTGGCCTGAGAAGGTAAGGGCGATGGCGGAGGATGGAGAAGCGGCCAGGGCAGAGACAGAGAGATACAGAGAGAGGGTGGGGAGAGGGGACAAGGGGAAGGGGAGAGAGAGAGATGTCAAAAGGGTTTTGTGGTTCCCGGTGTTTTTTAACAACTGGTTCTCTGTGTAATGACTGGCTGGGTAGGCGTGGCTAGGGGGAGGTCATGTGACTGGTGGAAGTGAGTGACGTTGAGTTGGCCACGTCCACCCAGGTTTTGTGGCTCCTGGTGTTTTCTTTTCTGTGGGAAACGGGTCCAAATGGCTCTTTGAGTGTTTAAGGTTGCAGACCCCTGATATAACCTATTATTATTATCTCCATCTCTTGTCTCCAAAAACGGCAGAGAATATCTCAGTGAGATGCAAGCAAGTATTTGATGATGCTTAAGATGATGCTTAATGGTGTTTCTCAACACTGGCTGCTTTAAGATGGGCCGACTTCAATTCCCAGAAGTCCACCCATCTTAAAGCAGCCAATGTTGAGAAACACGTTGCTTCAGATGCTTGAGCTCCATTGAGAAGGAAGGGCTGGGGAAGATTGTACCAGCTGGGGCCAACTTCTCCTGCTATGTAGGGCTCTTCCAGCTTCCATATATGGTCTCCTGTAATTGCTCAGCAGACCCAAGTTCTTAAACTAAAGAATGAATGTGGAATGAAAGCCAACCAGGAGGTCTCCACAGGCCAGGAAGAACGAGCCATCCAGAACTCAATTGGATATTCCAAAATTGAAAAAGAAGAGTCGAGTTTCCGATGAGGAATTGGGATGATGGAGGAAGACATCCAGTTCTTTCCTTCCAAATTATTATTACTGTTGTTATTATTGCTGTCGTTCAGTCACTAAATCATGCCTCACTCTTCACGACCATATCACGCAAGGCCCTCCTGTCCTCCACGATCTCCCGGATTTTGCCGAAATTCATGTTCATTGCATCGAGGACCCTATCGAACCATCTCATCCTCTGCCTTCTCCTTCTCCTTTTGCCTTCTGCCTTTCCCACCACCAGGGTATTCTCCAAGGAGTCCTCTCTTCTCATTTGGTGGCCAAAGTATTTGAGCTTCAGCTCAACGGTCAAGAACAGTCAAGGTTGATTTCTTTCAGGATTGACTGAGTTCCTTGCAGCCCAAGAGACTCTCAGCAGTCTTCTCCAACACCACAATTGGAAAGCATCAATGCTTCAGCGCTCAGCCTCCCTTGTGGTCTTAATTCCTCAAAATAATTGGTCATTAATTGAAGCCCATGTAAAAACCGTGGTTATCTGGAGTTTGGCTTAAGCGACTTGTCTGGCCTCCATTCAGATTCTCAAAGGCCTTCGCTGAATTGTGAAGGTCTTCAAAATTCTTGATCTGCTGTCGACTGCAGCAGAGCTGAGGATCCTGGATGCCAAATGCTCCGCTTGTTTGGAATCCAGCTCTTTCTCCTGCCCCAAAGGAGACACTACCACCACCACCTGGCGCTGGGCCTGATTTCCACCTTAGGAAAACCAACTTTCCAAAACTTTTGGGCTGAGGGCAAACTGGGAAACGTTGCCCACCGGCGCCAAGCTTCGGGCCCTGGCGTGTTTCATCCCAAGATCTCCTGGAAGGGAAGCCAAGCACGGGAGCTGTACACAGCGGGGGGAATGTTTGGCAGAGACGTTGCCGGGGGGAAAAACCCACAGTTGCTGCTGGAAATACAGATTTGGCACCGCAGGGGAAAAAGAAATTATGAAAAAAGGGAAGGGGAAAAGAGAGAGCAAAGCAGGAGCCAAAGAGAAGTTTCCTTCTGGCTGCGTTACCTCTTTGTGGTGCAAAAATACTGGAGTTTTAAGCGTCACTGACAGAGATAATTTTGGCTCTGGAAGATTTGCAGAAGAATATTTTTTCCATGAATCCCTTCTGGACAAGATCTGAGTTCCTCTCCGTCACTCATTCCTCCAAAATAGCTATTCCTGCCACAGGGAGTAGGCGAGGAAAACCCCCAACTACTCAATGCTCGGTTAGTAAGAAGAAAGAATTGGGCATCTCCCTTTCCTAACCAAGAAATAAGACAACTGGCTACACAAAAGTCCCATCCTTCAATCAATAACTTCTCCAGCTTCTGGTTGGCTATTGCTGAATCTCATCCAACCAATCTCTTTTCAACTAGCTTGGCAGGAAGTGTGTTTTAAGCCCAACCAATGGTTGTTTGACTCTAGTCCTAAAAAATAACCAAGAAATAAGACAACTAGTTGCACCAAAGACCCATCCATCAATCAATAACTTGTCTAGCTTCTGGTTGGCTATTGCCGAATCTCATCCAACCAATCTCTCTTCAACTAGCTCGGCAGGAAGCATGTTTTAAGCCCAACCAATGGTTGTTTGACCCTAAAAAATAACCAAGAAATAAGACAACTTGTTGCGCCAAAGACCCATCCATCAATCAATAACTTCTCCAGCTTCTGGTTGGCTATTGCTGAATCTCATCCAACCAATCTCTCTTCTAGCTTGGCAGGAAGCGTGTTTTAAGCCCAACCAATGGTTGTTTGTCTCTAGTCCTAAAAAATAACTACTGGCCCAACCAACGGGATTTTTTTGTTAGAGCCCAACCAACGTTTCTTCCTTAACACGTCTTTGATTCGTGTTTAATGAAATATGGGGCTTCCTACCAGCAGGGTAAGGTTCAAACAAGTGGCTTTCAACATCTAGAAGGCCGAAGCAAAACAGGAAAAGATCTGCAACAATGGAAGCAACTCCTGCAGCTGGAAAAATCATGATTTTATCCCTTTAATGGATTTTACTGTGGAATCATTTGAAGTTGCAGTTGTTATCAACTACCCAGGCTTGGAAAATGAAGAACGAAGAGTTCAGAGCTACAGAGATGGGTCAAAGCTGCGTCTTAATTTCATTGATGGGTTTAATCAACAATCCTAGAAATTGGTTGTGTGGGCTCTTAAACATCAAGAGATTCCTAAATTCATTTTGCAATTCTAGTAGAGAAGGCATCGTGAAGAGGAAGTTGATGCTTACTATCCGCTTGTTGGGTAGAACGGTTACTCTTCGTGCCTGGTTTGCAGGCTAGACTAAATGTAAGCAGTTTCAGAACAGGGTATTTAAGGCAGGGGTCCCGAGACCCCGAGCTGTGGCCTATTCGGAACTGGGCCGCACGAGAGGTGGGCCAATGTGTGTGCACAGCTCCACTCAAGCGAGTGGCACCCCAAAAGCTTCTCTTCTCACTAGCATGAGTGGAGATGTGTGTGTGCGCATGCTGGCCTGTTGTGGCCCACCAGTGGCCAGTGGAGCTGGCAGCAGACTCGGATGAGGAGGAGGTTGGGGAAGAACTTGGCCAGTTCTGGACACTGGGGAAGTGTTGTGACTCATCCTCCTTCCTCTCCTCAGCCAGGCCCCTCCCGTCTCCAACCTGGCCTTTTATCAGACTCCGAGTCTGATAATGAAGATGAACGGCCTGTCATGACTCCAGTCCCCGGCCCTGGCCTCATGCCCGGAGAGGATTCAAGGAGTGAAAGGAGAAGCCCAATAAACCTCACTCACACAGCGTGTGTTCCTTTGGCTCAGCCTTCAGAGCAGGAAGCCAGCCAGGTGGTGGAATTACCCGGGCCTACTCCCTCTGACCCCGCCCTTTCCCAAACGCTGATAGCAGATCCAGCTGAAGACAATTCAGAGTAGGTGGACCCTCGCTTCCAGAGATCTGAGAGGCGACACCAGCAGAAGGAAGGGTGGGGCAGGCCTGGATAAATGCTGAGTCATGGAGCCACACCCCACAGCCTATATAAAGGACCTGCTTTTGGCATTCCAACCTTGAGTCAAGCAAAGTCTTATCGAGTTTCCTGATACTGGACCCTATCACTGAAGTTACAACTTGGACTCCTGCCTGCCCTGATAAACCTCGAAGGAACTTGGCAAGCTGCAGAGGCTTCGTTGCCAAGTTTGTTACGGACTTCCTTGACTTGTTCGTCGGAGTGGGGGTGGGACACGACAGGAAGGCTCTGATGGATGCTCAGCGTCAGACACAGAGACAGAGCCAGGGTAGTCCGGCACTTCCCAGCCAGAGAGGCAGCTGCCTTTAGAGTCAGAGATGAGTGAGGAGGAGGAGGAACAGCTGGGGCCTCTTCGAGATATAAGTATGCGCAGAACAGATAGGAGAGGAGAACAATGAAGGACAATGAGCCGGCCGGGAAGCAAAACAAACATGGACACTGACTGGCCCCTTCCTGGCTGGGGAATAAACAGGAGGAAAAGGGAGGGGTTTGGTTGTCGCAGAAGACAACCGTTCGCATTTCTGGAAAATTTGCTCCTTGCGTGTTTCGTGCGACAAAGATTGCCTTGCCAGGACTCAGGTTTGTCTATTTCTCTGTTTGAACTGACTTAATTTGCTCCCAGCTGGGAGCTCCCAGCCTCGCATTTATCATAACGAGCTGATAAGGACTATTGTTTCCGTTAACTCCTTGCAGGACTCTTGCCTGGACTTTCTGTTGGTGAAGGCTGTGAATTCCCAAGGTGTAAATAAACAGGGGGGGTTTTCTTTGTGGGGGAGTCTGTTTCTTGCTTCTGCAAAGGAAGGCCGGGTCAGAATATGGCCTGCCACTCGCGGGGCCCATTTTCCCATCTTCCCCCCATAGTCTGCTGTCTCCCGATGTTCCAAAAGCGGAGCGGTGAGAACAGATGGGACGAGCGCACCTTGCTCAGCTTTGCTGACTCACAGAGGCTGCCTGCACAGGACATCTGATCTGCTTTTGGGGCGTCAGGCAGCCTCAGTGAGTCTGAAGGGGCAGGAGTAGCCGCAAAGGTTAGGGCCTCTTTTCCTCATTTTTCTAAAAAAAAAAATCACCCGAACCTTGCTCCATATCTCACTGTTATGACGGAGGACTTGGGATGATGGTTATGTTGTGACCCAGGCCCAAGTAGGTAGTAGGAAACTCAATCAGTGAAAAAACAAACAAACTTTATTCGAACAGCTGAGAATTACTTCATTCCCAGCGTCGTTCAACTAAATTAAAATAAATTCCTCCCAACACAAATTCCTCAGTCCTATCGCAAACTTTGATCCAATTAGGCAAACTGCCAAAGGCCTTTCTTGGCAAAAGTTCAGAAGACACCGATACGAACAAATGCAACAAGACAAAGCTATCAACATTGTTTTCCGGCAAAGCCCAAATACCGTTGCTGGTCTTTTAAGCCTTATGGGAGGGGCCAATCATCTCTTGGCCCTACTCCCGAGTTGTCCTCTCTGCTTGAGCTGCTCTTGCCTTCTGGCAGCCCTTCTCATGTGTGCATTAGGAACAGGCTCCTCCTGTTCCTCTGCCTCACTACTGTCAGTCTCTGGAGGTTCCCCGATGGCCCTGGCCACACCTCAGCCTCATCGCTGTCTGACTCTGTTCCCAGCTCCACAGGCTGCTGGCAGACCACAGCAGGTTAAACAGTTCTGTTTCAAACCCTAAAGGGTTGCTTCTGCTCTAAATTCTCTAGAAAATATCGTAAATTTCACTTACCCGCCGGCCTTTAGGTCCTCTTATCCCTGGGGAGCCACGAATTCCTGGGGACCCCTTGAAAATGATGAAATAACATTCTCAGGTAATTTAGGACTCACCATCAGGTCTTGTGAAATGGAATTTTGCAGGTGAGGTTCATTCTAAGGTCACCTCTGCTTGGCAGAGTCAAAAGAAACTGACCAAACCTTTAGGGAACTATGTTGGGCATTTTCCTTAATCAACTCTTTTTTTAAAAAAAAATTGGTAAGTGTTCACTTTTGTGGGAAGAAAAATCCAGTCCGGTTCCAAGATAGCAGAAAAGTGCTGGAAATAAAATGAAGGCTGACTGACTGCGAGGGAAGGAGTTTTATTTGGTTTCCAGAAACTTCAATGACAGCAGCAAATGTTTCTGGGATGGCTGACAAAATGGCTGAGTGAGTGGATGGATCTTTAAGGGTTTCTGGGGTTTTGCGTTTGAGATGCTCCAGTGGGGTTGTGCAATGCAGTGAACCTTGTGACTTTTGCTATTTCAATGGTGGTGGGATAATCCTATTAGGTCATGTCCTATTCTTAGAATTTGGGTGAGGGAATGTAAATTCTTAATCCCCTCAGCTGTGGGAGCTGTGGTGGAAGGCATTTTGTTTATGAGTAGATTGGCCCAGGCTTTCTTATTAATAGGTGCAAAATATCCATCTCTAAAGACTTGAGGCGTCTGCTTGAGGCTGTAAAGAAAGACTGAAACATTTCTCCTTTGGGGAAATATAATATTCTACCTCTTTTAATATTACTGTCCAAAATATTTCATTCTCTTGGGGGCGGGGAGGGCTTTCCACACTTTTATACGGCTGGATGGCAATAATTCATAAGCCGAGTTTGTTCCAAATTATACCGGGCAGAATTTTCTTTCTTCATTCGAACAAAATTCACAAGAATCAAAAACAGAATAACAGAATTGAAAGGGACCTTGGAGGTCTTCTAGTCCAACCCCCTGCTTAGGCAGGAAACCCTACACCACTTCAGACAAATGGTTATCCAACCTCTTCTTAAAAATCCCCAGTGTTGGAGCATTCACAACTTCTGGAGACAAGTTGTTCCACTGATTAATTGTTCTCACTGTCAAGAAATTTCTCCTTAGTTCTAAGTTGCTTCTCTCCTTGATGGGTTTCCATCCATTGCTTCTTGTCCTACCCTCAGGTGCTTTGGAGAATAGCTTGACTCCCTCTTCTTTGTGGCAGCCCCTGAGATATTGGAAGGTTGCTATCATGTCTCCCCTAGTCCTTCTTTTCATTAAACTAGACATACCCAGTTCCTGCAACTGTTCTTCATATGTTTTAGCCTCCAGTTCCCTAATCCTCTTGGTTGCTCTTCTCTGCACTCTTTCTAGAGTCTCTCCACATCTTTTTTTACATCGTGGCGACCAAAACTGAATTCGGTATTCCATGTGTGGCCTTACCAAGGCCTTATAAAGTGGTATTAACACTTCCCGTGATCTTGATTCTATCCTTCAGTTTATGCAGCCTAGAACTGTGTTGGCTTTTTTGGCAGGTGCTGCACACGGCTGGCTCCTATTTAAATGGTTGTCCGCTAGGACTTCAAGATCCCTCTCACAGTTACTACTATTGAGCCAGGTACCACCTATACTGTACCTGTGCATTTGGTTTTCCTTGCCTAAATGTAGAACCTTACTTTTTTTACCATTACAACCTTACTTTTTTTCACCTTTGTGAAAGAGTGAGAGGAAGGGTTTTCCCTGTTGCAAAGTAAAAAGATCTTACTTACTGGTGGGCCAGAGGGCCCAGGCTCCCCAACTTCTCCTGATATTCCAGGGTGACCCTGCAACATCGAAGCGAAATTAATGAAAAGGATCTGCTTCTTTACCGCAAATTCAACCAAAATCACCTTTTCACCCCGACAACGAGAAACAGATCGTCAACCCCACACACTGTGAATTAATTCTGTAGGTAGGAGCATTCAACTCGGTTTGCAAAGGAGCCTGAACAGGCGATGCTCATTTGGCATAAAACCCAGAGGAATGTAAGGTTCACTTTTGAACTACAGTGTTTTTTAAAAAGAGCCTTGAGACTATCAGGTTCCTAATCTAATGCATGGTTAATTCATCCCAGTTCAGTTTTGTAGGGTTGATGGCAAAGGGGAATGGGGGGGGGGGAATTGCAAACATTTGGCCTAAATCTCTTTAAAGTGCTAATCTTAGGTTTGGGTGATGCAACCTTCAAGACGGATTGTGCCCTGGGGTCTTTCTTTGTTTTTCTATGTAGGAAACCCCCCCCACACACACACACATTTCTGACCCTCTCACAGAAAGCCAGGCAGTAGGAGGTTGGTCATTCACAGTTAATGACCCTAAAATGGCCCGTAGAGAAACTTCAAAGGTGGCCTAATCAAAGAGAAACACTCTGTTCTCAGGGTTGAGGAAGCTGCTATGGCTGGGAAGGCAGCTGTTAACTGAGTAGGGTCTTAATCCTGCTCTAGAGGATTGGATGTGAAGTTTTGGTAATTTGACCTTAGGTCAAGCGCCTTGATTGACCACAAAGGAAAAAAATGGGGGGGGAGGAGGACTGTGGGGTCCTTGGTGCTCTCTGAGCTTTGGTTGTTTCCTTGCAGATGTTTCATTACCCAGGTAGCATCATCAGTGCTAGAAGGGAGCTGGGAGGAGGAGGAAGAGGAGGAGGAGGACGACAACTGTGGAATCATTGGTGCTAGAAGAAGAAGAGAAAGGAGAAGGAGAAGGAGAAGGAAAGTGGAAGAAAGAGGAGGAGGAGGACTGTGGAGTCATTGGTGTTAGAAGAAGGAGAAGGAGAACAAGAACGAAGGGGAAGGGGAAGAAAGAGGAGGAAGAGGAAGAGGAGGAGGAGGAGGAGGAGTCATTGGTGCTAGAAGAAGGGGAAGGAGAAGGAAGGGGAAGGGGAAGAGAGGAGGAGGAGGAGGAGGAGGAGGAGGGGAAGAAGAAGAAGAAGAAGAAGAAGAAGAAGAAGAAGAAGAAGAAGAAGAAGAAGAAGAAGAAGAAGAAGAAGAAGAAGAAGAAGAGCAATTGTGTAGAATATGCTGCCAATGCCATCTAAACAAGTAGAACACAGGACGCCACATCTCAAGACAGAGGAGGAGTGAGAGAATGCAGACTTACTCCTTACCATCGACCCCTTGACGCCTATTGGCCCTGGTGATCCAACTGTGCCCCGGTCTCCCTAGGAGGCAGAGAAGCAGAAGTCAACCACTCCATCCACAAAATAGGTGCCACATCCTTGCACAGAGAAGTCATAAGGTTGGGTAGTCCGCCAGCCCTCCCTCAGCGTTGCTTGCTTGAAGCCAACTTGGCCAACTGTAATTTCTCAAGCTTATTATATTAGTTACAAGGACAAGAACAGTGGAGGTAAATTGTGCACAAAGTGTGTAAATATTAGGACTGAAACAATCGAGAAACGGTGCTCGAATCTGCAAGCGTAGCAGCTCTCCGTAACTCTTGAAGCAATCAAATCTTTTCTAAGGATTTAAGGGTGGCCCAATTCAGCTCCCACAGGATCCGAGGAAAGGATCCAGCATGGGATATTGAAGTTCTGATCCAAAACTGGCCATTGTTCTGACCTAGGCTTCCCAAGAGCACGAAGCAGACTCCTTGTGCCGACTAAAACCCCTTTTTATTAAGTTACTGTGAATTCCTCTCATTCACATCCAGCAAAGTCTTTCAAGGGAGAATTGAGTCACAGACCTTATCTGGCTTGGGGAGCTGCCAGGCTGATATCCTCAAAACTTGACAAGGAGCCACGAACCAATTCAGTGAAGTAATTGTCTCCTGCAAACTCCCCTCCCCTTTCATTCCTCTTTTATTCCCTCTGGGAAGGGCCATTCATCTTCCACCTGTGGCCTTACTCCCAAGTCAACCCTTGTTCTTTAGCTGTTCCCTTCGTCTGGCAACTCTGTGCATGCGCACACTGGAAACAGGCTCCAGCTGTTCATCTGTCTCACTGATGTCTGACTAGAAAGGCAGCTGATAACTGTCAGACGGCCCTGGCCCCCTCTCTGCCTCTGACGCAGAGCCTTCCCCAGACTCCAGGACTGGCTCATGTTCTTCTCAATCTCCTCACTGTCCGAATCTGCTGCCAGCTCCGCTGGCCACTGGCGGGCCACAACATCACTTTGGAACTTGCTATAGCTCATAGTCCCCCAAAACCAGGCGTGAAATGCTACCAGTTCGTTCCGGTTCAGGCAAACCAGTAGTGATAAAAACTACCGGTTTGGACAAACCAGTAGTAAAAAAAAAATGCTTTAAAAAGTAAAAAAAAACCCGGCTCCGACCATCACAGCTGTGCCGCACAATTGTCGCAACCTCTTTTTTTTTTTACTTTTTTAAAGCATTTTTTAACTACCTATTCGCCCGAACCGGTAGTAAAAAAAATGCTTTAAAAAGTTTTTTTCTAAAGTTGGCCACACCCACCCAGTCACATAACCCCACCACCACCAAGCCATGCCCACCAAGCCACACCCACAGAACCGGTAGCAAAAAAAAAATTGCATTTCACCACTCCCCAAAACCTTGAGGGCTCTTAGTAGATCTCCTCAGCTTAATGCTGCTTCTACAACCACCTCACTATCCCACGTGTTGTGGTCCGTCAGCAGCCTATGAAGCTGGCAACAGAGTCAGACAGTAATGAGGCTGAGGTGAGGCCAGGGCCATCGGGAAGTGATGTGCGGACTCCAGAGCCTCCAGAGACTGATAGTAGTGAGGCAGAGTAACAGGAGGAGCCTGTTCCTAATGCACCCATGAGAAGAGCTGCCAGAAGGCAAGAGCAGCTCAAGCAGAGAGGACAACTTGGCAGTAAGGCCAAGAGATGATTGGCCCCTCCCATAAGGCTTAAAACAGACCAGCACCGGCGTTTCAGCTTTGCCGGAAAACAACATTGTAGCTTCGTCTTCTGCTTCTTGTACGTCTTTGTTTTTGTGGCTTCTGGATGTTTTCCAGGAAGGGCCTTTGGCAGTTTGTCTAATTGGACTAAGTTTATTACTAGCTATTGGGCCTGGGTCACAACAGTACGTACCTTTTCCCCAATGCCTCCAGGTTCCCCGATTGGACCGATGAACCCCATCAGACCCTGAAAAAGCGAGAGAAAAAGGGGGCCGGATTTATTTGCTTTTTAAAGCACCAGAGAGAGAGGTTTTGAATTAGGCTGAATTAAGACAGCATCTTCTATAAGCTCCCAGAAGGTTTTCGTTTCTCACAGGCCGGGCCTCCCCAGCACAAGCAGCAGCTGTTTCTCTGTTTTAAAAACCCGGCTGTGGGCCTTTGAAGCTCCAGGCTTGACAAAGGACTCCAGTGCAGGAACAAATTACACAACAACCCCCGTGACGTGAAGGTCAGAGAAAGCGCTAATGTTTAGGATTTCCCTCCACGACTTTTGCCTCCCAACTTGCAACACGAAGTGGGGAAGGGGGAGACACACACACACACACACACACACACACACACACACACACACACACACACAAAACTGGATGAGTTCTGACACACGCTGAAACAGGGGGAAAAACATCTTTGATTGAGGGCCGTGAAGACCAGACTCTGGTGTGACGATCAGGTCAAAGAGGAGATCAGGGGACTGGAGGTCCTGCAATTCATTGCCAAATATCTCAAAAAGAGAGAGAGAGAGAGAGAGAGAGAGAGAGAGAGAGAGAGAGAGAGAGAGAGAGAGAGAGAGAGAGAGAGAAGGGCGCTTGGAGGAATAGAGGCAATGAGGCCATGCAAGCAGGACTTTGGGTGACACAAGTCAGGATTTTCAGTACCCCCATCCCAAGATAGCCTGCTATCTTTTTATCATCCATCTATCCATCTATCTATCCATCCACCTACCTATTTATCTTTCTAGCTGCCTGCCTGCCTATCTATCTACCTACCTACCTACCTACTTACCTATCTATCTATCGATCGATCGATCGATCGATCGATCGATCGATCTATCATTCAGCCTATTTATTCATTATGCCCTTTCTTAGAATAGCCTGCCTGCCTGCCTATCCATCCATCCATCCATCTTTCATTCATTCATTCATTCATTCATTCATTCATTCATTCATCTATCTATCCATCCACCTACCTACCTACCTACTACCTACCTATCTTTCTACCTGCCTGCCTGCCTTTCTATCATTTCTCTCTCTCTCTCTCTCTCTCTCTCTCTCTCTCTCATTCATTCATGCAGCCTATTTATTCATTATGCCCAGTGGTGGGATTCAAGTAATTTAACAACCGATTCTGTGCCCTAATGATTTCTTCCAACAACCAGTTTGCCAAACTGCTCAGAAAGTTAACAACCGGTTCTCCCGAAGTGGTGCGAACTGGCTGAATCCCACTACTGATTATGCCCTTCCTTAGAATAGCATACCTGCCTGCTTACCTGCTTGCCTGTCTGTCTGTCTGTCTGTCTATCTATCTATCTATCTATCTATCTATCTATCTATCTATCATCTCTCTCTCTATCTGTCATATGATCTCTCTCTCTCTCTCTCTCTCTCTCTCTCTCTCTCTCTCTATATATATATATATATATATATATATATATATATATATATATATATATATATATATGTAGGTCTTTGGTTGTTCGGGTTTTCTCCCGTGTAAAGTTGGAAGTGTCTTGGCGACGTTTCGACGAAGTCTCATTCGTCATCTTCAGGCTTCAGCTTCGTGCTTCTGGGAGCAGTGTGTGATCGCAGCTGTTTCTTCCTTTTAACTAAAAAGGTTTTCTGAGGTTTATATGTCATATTATCTATCTATTTATATCTCTATCTATCTGTCTGTCTGCCATCTTATCTATCTATCTATCTATCTATCTATCTATCTATCTATCTATCTATCTATCTATCTATCTATCTGTCATCTAGCTAGCTAGCTAGTTAGCTACTGTAGCTAGCTAGCTATCATTCATTCATTCATTGTCTATTTATTTATTTTGCCCTTCCTTAGAATAGCAGAAAATCTTGATTGATGGTGAATCTCTATAAAATGAATATCACCTTGACCTCAATGGACCAAGGGCCTCTGACTGCTGTAGTCCAGGAGTTTGTAAACTTTTTTCGGACCGTGGAACCTGGTAGTTTAATAGCAAGGAAATTCTGGAATCCCCAACGGAGGGAGAAAGATCTCGCGATAGTGTTTCTGAACTCCAAACCCCCCCCCCCACTGAACCCCATTTGGTTCTCATGGAACACCTCTGCAGAAGAGACCTAGAACTGGAACTCAACTTTCCCTAAATATTTGGAAAATGCCTCTGGATGCGGATGTTTTCCAAAACCTCTAGGATGGCTAAAAGCAAGCTGGCTGTTGCGATGGAGGAAGGGAGGAGTGGGACAGGAGAAGAGAAGAAGAGGAAGGGGAATTTTCCCCAATGGCTGGCACATTAGCATTCTTTCGCTCATGACATAATTGGCAATGAGATGGAAGTCTTCCATGGCTAAGAATAGAATAGAAAAGAATTTATTGGCCAAGTGTGATTGGACACACAAGTTTAGTTTTTTAGTTTTATTAGATTTTTATACCGCCCTTCTCCCAAAGGACTCAAGGAATTTATTTTGGTGCATATGCTCTCAGTGTACATAAAAGAAAAAGGAAAAAAAATACCTTCATCAAAGGTACAACATTTACAACACAAATGATGGTCACAGGTTGCAATTTAACCCTTAATGATAGCAACAAAAAGTTACAGTCATACAGTCATAAGTGGAAATAAGTGGAAATGAGCAGAGGAAAAATAAGAGCGCTTAAGAATGGCTGGATGGAGTCACTGAAGCAGTAGGCATGAGTTTAAATGGACTCCAGAGGATGGTAGAGGACAGGAAGGCCTGGAGGAATGTTGTCCATGGGGTCACCGATGGGTTGGACACGACTTCGCAACTAACAACAACAACAAAGATTCATCTGGACCAGGTCACTGGCAAATGGTGGTGAAAAGACCCATTGTATTTTCTTTCAATCCCACAGAGGCTCATGGTTTCCTGCTCGGAGTATGTCTGGAATAGCTAAGGAGGGGGAGGAGGAGGAGGAGAGAAACAACCCGCGACAAACCAGGTCCCCTCATCATCTCACATTCTCAACCTGGAGTGGAATTCCACCCCGGGCTGCTTAGCTATGGCGAATCCGAAATAGTGGAATTCATCTAATGAATAAGTGCTAAAGAAAGACAGGCCTTCCTGCTTTCTCTACCGAAACCTGGGGGGGCTGGGAGTGGAGGGGAAGGGGTCCCTGGTGGAGGGAATTAAAAGACCTTCAGCAGAAGGCACGGTTTCTCAATTTTCCTAAGGAAAAACGTGTGGGGTTTTCCTGATTGTTTCCTTGCCTCCAGGAAAAGAAGCCTATTGTATGGGACCTTCTCCAGATGTTTGTGCAAGTCACGGAGAAAGACAATTACCATTTCTGGTGGACGTTACGGGCAATACTGAAATGGCAGCCAGGACGTCAAAAACGCCAGATGTTTTATAGGTGGCATTACCCACCCACAAGACTGGCCAAGATGTACAAAAACTGCTCAATGAAATGTTGGAAATGTAAAGCAACACTAGGCACTTATTATCATATGTGGTGGGGGTGCCCGAAAGCCAAGAACTTTTGGCTCCAAATAAAACAGGTGGCTAGAAGAGATGTTAAACCAGATAATATATATGACGCCAGAACTCTTCCTTCTGGGTATAGTAAGGGATAATTACAAAAAAGAAGAAATATATCTTATGGTACACATATTAATGGCAGCGAGGTTGATATTCACACAAAATTGGAAATGCAGAGAGAACCCACAGGAGGCAGAAATAATCAACCAAATTTTGACCTGTGCAGAAATGGACAGGTTAGCAATGGAAATCAAAGATAAAGATGAATCGGAATTCTATGTAACCTTTTATAAATGGCTAGAGAAAAGGAGGAATGCAGGGATAGAGAATTAGATATATATTAGATTAATTCTATATTAGATATAGAATTATATATATATATAAACTGCCATGGCTTGTACCATCACAGGGGCCCTTATCCAAAAACGAGTTTTAAGAAACGTGTCAGCCATTCCAAGACTTTTGATTGGCGCATGTTTTCTCAGTAATTAATCTGCAGAATTTCTCCTCCTTCAGATTTAAAAAAGAGAAATGTCCTCTCGATGTTTCTGCCCATGAGGAGGGGATTTTGAGGGTCTCTGTGCGTGCCTGCCTCAAGATTAGACCATCATCACACACACACACACACACACACACACACACACACACACACACAAAAGCAGCCCACGAAAGAGCTACGATTGCCAAGGAAAGAGGTTTTCAGGAAAGATTGTGGGTCACTTAGGCAACAATTCAGGAGACCAAGATTGGTCGAGCCAAAGCCACCACTGCCGTCCCATGTGGTCGCTCAGGAATGAGATAAACACATGGAAGCTTTGAGGGTTCCACCACATTGGTCAGTTTGATGATTTTGGGATATATTTCAAGGGAGAAGAGTGTTCGATTCTTTCTTCTTCCCAAATTTCAGGGTTCTTCCTGTGGAAGCTCATCGGGCATTGCACGGCACGGAAGTTGCCAGAACTATGTCGGAATGGGGACCAATGTGGAAACTGGACCGTGGAGACCATCCAGCATCACTCAGGCATACTGTCTATGGACCTTCTCAATCCTCCAGGTCACGGTTGTCCCAAAGGTGCTTTTTCAAGAGGCAACTGGACTTTCTTGGTTTTTCCTTGAAGACGTTTCGCTTCTCATCCAGGAGGCTCCTTCAACTCTGAGAAGTTCAGCTCTGAGAAGAACGGAAGAAGCTCTTTGGATGAGAAGCGAAACGCCTCCAAGGAAAAACCAACCAAGTCCAGCTGCCTCTTGAAAAAGCACCTTTCGGACAATCATGACCTGGAGGGCTGAGAATCTCCGTAGACAAAGGATAAGAAAACCAACCAACCTGGGAGGGAATATTAGCTTTGGATCATCAGATCTTGGGTGTTGAGCACAGCCAAAATTGCATCAGAAGAAGAAACGAGGGGCGAATTATTATTGGTCCTGGCATAACAATAAACAGCTAAAGGAAATGACTCTGAAGATTCTCAGTCATCCAAGTCATGGTTGTTCCAAAGGTGGTTCTTCAAGAAGCAGCTGGGCTTTCTTGGGTTTTCCTTGAAGACGTTTCGCTTCTCATCCGAGAAGCTTCTTCTGTTCTTCTCAGAACTGAACTTCTTGTCGTGTCCCACTCCTCCGCTGATGGCCGGGTCAGGGAAATCTGAATCAGGTGTGCCTCTGCAGCTCTGCCAAAGTCCTAGCAAAGTCCTCAGGGCAGGCAGGAGACCAGAAAGTGACTTCAGCAAGATATGTTTAGACTTTGCCTGACTCAGAGAATGCCAGAAAGCAGGTCCTTTATATAGGCCATGGGGTGTGGCTCCATGACTCAGCACTTATCCAGGCCTGCCCCTCCCTTCCTTCTGTTGCCTCCATCTATGACGCGAGGGTCACTCCAGTCTGCAGCTGTTGGCAATTGACCTCCCTCAGGCTCACATGCTGTGGCGGAGGGGGAGGGGTCTAGTTGCTCCGTTTGCCTGGGCATGGAGCCAGAGCTGGGGGCTGGAGATACTTCCTCCTCTTCAGCCTGTCTGGGCATGGAGCCAGGGCTGGGGCCGGGAGGCATACTAGGACATTCCTCTGTGTTCGGAAGCAGATAAGAAGGCCCCGGCTGTGGTGAGATCGGACGAGACACAACACTTCTCAGAGCTGAAGAAGGTTCTCGGATGAGAAGCGAAACGTCTTCCAAGGAAAAACCAATAAAGTTTTTCTTGGTTTTTCCGGTACGAATACCACCTCTGATTGCCTCTTGAAAAAGCTCTTTTGGGACATGCAGGCACATTGGCGTTTGTTCAGATGCCGGACTATGAAAATATTCACAATGCTTTCTAACGTGGCAGTTCTCCAACCTACGTAGCTTAAACATTGGTAATCCGAGCATATAAACATCTGCGAAATAGGATTCTCAACTATTCTAACGAAGAATGTGGATTGGGGGGGACATCAAATCCAGAAAGAGAGATGGCAGCAGCAGTCAAAGTTATCTCAGATAAAGATAAAGGGGTCACTAAGGACAAAAGTCACCGTGCAAAAGAAGGACAGAAGTGATGTTGGGGTAGGGTTACCTCGTCACCGACTTTTCCCAATCGTCCTCGGTTTCCTGGTTCACCCTGCAACAAAGCAGAGAAGAGTCAGTCAGTCACACGGTCCTTGCAGTTTTGCAATGTGCCCCTTCGACACCTTAATCTGCCCTCAAAAAGATTTTTTTTAAAAAAACCAACAACCAACAACCAACAACCCATTTTACAGATAGAAAGACTGAGACTGTGAAATCTGATCCAGTTCTACAGAGGAATGATGGAGTCTGTCATCTGCACCTCTATAACTGTCTGGTTTGGCTCTGCAACCCAACAAGACAGACACAGACTTCAGAGGATAGTTAGAACTGCGGAAAAAACAATGGCTACCAACCTGCCTTCCATTGAGGACCTCTATACAAGTCATAAAGAGGGCTGGGAAAATATCTACAGACCCCTCACATCCTGAACACAAACTGTTTCAAATCCTACCTTCAAAACAATGCTACAGAGCACTGCACACCAGAACAACTAGACACAAGGACATTTTCCCTCCGAACGCCATCACTCTGCTAAACAAATAATTCCCTCAATACTGTCAAACTATTTACTAAGTCTGCACTATTATTAATCTTCTCATTGTTCCCATTCACCCATCTCCTTCCACTTATGACTAACTTTGTTGCTTGTATCCTTACAATTTATATTGATATCGATCAGTTCCTGATTGCTTACTTGTACCCTATGACTATCATTAAGTGTTGTACCTTATGATTCTTGATGAAGTTATCTTTTCTTTTATGTACGCTGAGAGCATATGAACCAAGACAAATTCCTTGTGTGTCAAATCACAGTTGGCCAATAAAAAAAATTCAATTCAATTCAATTCAATTCAATTCTATTCTATTCTATTCTATTCTTTCATTCTTCTATTCTATTCCAATTTCCTTCCCTTCTCCTCTGATTTCTCTTCTCTTCTATTTCGATTTTCATTTTCATTTCCATTTCCATTTACAATTCTATTCTACTCTCTTCTATCTTAAATTGTCCTGCTTCATTTCAAGTCAAATAATACAGTAGAGGTGGAGAACCAAAAGACTCTTGATGTTCTGAATACAAAGACCATCAGGAGCATCTTCCCTGGAATTTATGGGAGCTGCGGTTCAATACATCTGGGGAACATCAAGTGGTCTATTTCATCAGTCTTTCTACCCGCCCCCTCTCTTCTTTTTCTTCCTTGGTTTCTCCCACATGGTCTTCTTCAAATGTTGGGTCTGCACCACCCAGCAGAACCAATTAAGGGAGGCTATTGTATGGATGATGGGAGTTGTAATCCAAGACAACTGGAGAGGACTGGTTTGGGGAAGACTCTAAGTAAAGAAATAGGATGGAGAACAAACCATACACAAACGATTTGAGCTCGTTTCAAGCTTGTTAATTAACGGATTAACCTCAGATCACGTCCCAACAGAGAGTGGGCAGCAGAACAAATAGGAGTTTTAGCTGTTCAGTTATCTTCAGCTGCAGAAAACATCTTCCCACGGTGGTGGGTAATGGGTTTTTCTTTTCTTCTTCTCAAGGTTACATCTTCTCCATCATCCAGTGAAAAATTGCCGAATTGTTCCACAAATGTTGCATTGAAAAAAATTGCTGAATCGTTCCGCATCTGTTCAATTGAAAAATCGCTGAATCGTCCCACAATTTGCCGAATCGAAAAACTGTTGAATTGTTCCACGATATTGGAACAATGAAATGAAGGGCTAGAAGTGACACGATAACAGTCTTCTGGTATTTGAGGGGCTGCCACAAGGAAGAGGGGGTCAACTTATTCTCCAAAGCACCAGAAGGCAGGACAAGAAGTAACAGATGGAAACTCATCAAGGAGAGAAGCAACCTGGAATTAAGGAGAAACTTCCTAACAGGGAGGAGAATGAACCAGTGGAAGGGCTTTGCCTTCAGAAATTAGGGTTACAGAAAGGAGGAGGAGGAGGAGGAGGAGGAGGAGGAGGAGGAGGAGGAGGAGGAGGAGGAGGAGGAGGAGGAGGAGGAGGAGGACAATGATTGTGGGGTCCTTGGTGCTCTCTGAGCTTGGTTGTTTTCTTACAGATGTTTCATGACCCAAACAAGGTAACATCATCAGTGCTAGAAGAGAGTAGGGTTACAGAAAGGAGGAGGAGGAGGAGGAGGAGGAGGAGGAGGAGGAGGAGGAGGAGGAGGAGGAGGAGGAGGAGGAGGAGGAGGAGGAGTTGTTTCCACAAAGAAGAGGGAGTCAAGCTATTCTCCAAAGCACCAGAAGGCAGGACAAGAAGTAACAGATGGAAACTCATCAAGGAGAGAAGCAACCTGGAATTAAGGAGAAACTTCCTAACAGGGAGGAGAATTAACCAGTGGAAGGGCTTTGCCTTCAGAAATTGCAGGTGCTTCATCACTGGAGGTATTTAAAAAGAGACTGGACAGCCACCTGTCTGAAATGGGATAGGGTCTCCTGCTTGAGCAGGGGAGTTGGACTAGAAGACCTCCAAGGTCCCTTCTAATTCTGTTATTCTGCATTCTGACATATTCTGCATTTTTCCAAAATCTAAGGGGCCACTACAAAGAAGAAAGGGTCAAGCTGTTCTCCAAAGCACCTGAAGGCAGGTCAAGAAGCAACGGGTGGAAACTCATCAAGGAGAGAAGCAACCTAGAACTAATTTCCTGACAATGAGAGCAATTAACTAGTGGAACAACTTGCCACCAGAAGTTGTGGATGCTCCATCAGTGGAGGCTTTCAAGCAGAGCTTGGACAGCCACTTGACAAGGATGGTACAGGGCAGTGATGGCTAAACTTTTTGTCATCGCGTGCCAAAAGTGGGGAAAGCGCAGGGGGGAGGGCTGCGTGCGTGCCGACACCCATAATTCTATGTGCCCCATCCCCTGCACACGCGTGTCCTCCCCCCTACATGTGCACACTCCCCCCCCTGCTTTTGGCATGTGATGGCACGGTGGGCCTCGTAGGACCGTTTTTGGCCCTCCCCAGGCTCCAGAGCCTTTCTAGGAGCCTGAGGAGGGCGAAAACGGCCTTCCTTACCCCCCTGGAGATCCTCCAGAGGCTGAAAACGGTCCGCTTGCCAATTTCTGGTGGGACCGGAAGTCGGCAAAAGGGCCGTCCCCGGGGGACGGATCCAGAGTCAGGAAACAGTCTGTTTCCCTACTTCCAGTGAGCCCAGAAGGCCCCAAAAGGAGCTGAGCTCGCGTGCCCACCGATATGGCTCCACGTGCCACCTGTGGCAAGCGTGCTATAGGTTCGCCATCATGGGTATAGGGTCTCCTGTTTGAGCAGGGGGTTGGACTAGAAGACCTCCAAGTTCCCTTCCAATTCTGTTAATTCTGTTAATTGAAAAAAAAACCTTTTTTTTCTGATCTCAGGATGGATTACTAATGACACTAATGTTGTGTCTCGTCCGCTTTCACCGCAGCCGGGGCCTTCTTATCTGCTTCCAAACGCTGAGGAATGTCCTAGTATGCCTCCCGGCCCCAGCCCTGGCTCCATGCCCAGACAGGCTGAGGAGGAAGAAGTGCCTCCAGCCCCCAGCTCTGGCTCCATGCCCAGGCAAACGGAGCAACTAGACCCCTCCCCCTCCCCCACAGCATGTGAGCCTGAGGACGGTCAATTACCAACAGCTGCAGACTGGAGTGACCCTCGCTTCAGAAGAATTGATAGGCGGCGGCGACAGAAGGAAGGGAGGGGCAGGCCTGGATAAGTGCTGAGTCATGGAGCCACACCCCATGGCCTATATAAAGGATCTGCTTTCTGGCATTCTCTGAGTCAGGCAAAGTCTAAACATATCTTGCTGAAGTCACTTTCTGGTCTCCTGCCTGCCTTGAGAACTTTGCTAGGACTTTGGCAGAGCTGCAGAGGCACTCCTGATTCGGATTTCCCTGACCCAGTCGTCAGCGGAGGAGTGGGACAAGACAACTAAAGGCATTCTTTAAGGTAAAGGTAAAGGTTCCCCTCGCACATACATGCTAGTCGTTGCCGACTCTAGGGGGCAGTGCTCATCTTCGTTTCAAAGCCGAAGAGCCAGCGCTGTCCGAAGACATTCTCCGTGGTCATGTGGCCGGCATGACTCAACACCAAAGGCGCACAGAACGCTGTTATACCTTCCCACCAAAGGTGGTCCCTGTTTTTCTACTTGCATTTTTTAAAGTGCTTTCGAACTGCTAGATTGGCAGAAGCTGGGACAAGTCATGGGAGCTCACCCTGTTACACGGCAGCACTAGGGATTCGAACCGCTGAACTGCCGACCTTTCGATCGACAAGCTCAACGTCCTAGCCCCTGAGCCACCACGTCCCAAAGGCATTCTTTGAACGAGTCTAATTTGCAGCATAAGATTCAGGTTAGATTCAGGCGTGCGCCAAAGTAGTACAGCTTTGCGGCGTAACGTCGGAAACCAGAGAAAAGTTTTCAAGAGGAAAACTTACAGGAGAAGGGAGCTTCGGCTAACCACAAGCATCTAAAAAGCAAAACGGAGGGGTATTTTTTTGGGGTGTGTGTATGTGTGTGTGTGTGTGAAGTCTGAGTCAGGAGCAGCTGTTTTCTCTCCAACGCTACATTGCAAAGCTACTCTGCACACATCCAGCTTCAAAAGTGCATCAAAAAGAAATTAGAAAGCTTTTGGAAGAACGGCCAGCTGGAGGGAAGAGAAGAAACCGATTCGGTTTAGTGATACGGCAAGACCATGAGGCGCCCCCCCCCCACAAAAAAAAAAGAAGTATAGGAAGGGAATGAAAGCGCCAATTTCAGATGCTATTCACGCACACACAAAAGAGCTCCGTTAAAAAGTGGGATTTAAAAAAAAAAAGTCGCGTGTTTGGAGGCGGGAGGTGGGAGGACTTCAGCCGTTTTTTAGCAGCTTTTTCAATGGCATAATGTTTTTTTTTCCCCTTTCTTTCTCTCCCTCTCTCCCTCTCTCTCTCTCTCCTCCCCCCCAAGGAAGGCTGTCCTCCATCACACAATTAACCAATTTTCGAAAGAAAAGAACAAGCGAGGGGAGGGGGGAGGGAAAACTGGCTAATCATAAAAATTCGCTGTGGTTTGCAAAAATATGCGCAGGGTTCTCTCCGTCCCAGAAACCACGGTGAGTCGGAATTTCCAGAGCAAAAAGTGTGGGGGGGGGAAGAGAAAGGAGGAAAAAGGAGTTTTCATTGAAAGAAAGGGAGTCGGAAGGCCAGGAGTGGGTGAAAGGCAAGCTTTGAGAGTTACAGCTTGGAAAACCAAAAAGGGCTGAGATCTTTTTTTTTGGCAACAGATTTGATTCTCCTATGGTGATGCTCTCCTTACCTTTAAACCTTCCGGGCCTGGTTTGCCAGAAAACCCCTTCTGCCCAGGAGGACCCTAAAAAAGAGACGAGTTGCAGGTAAGACATCAAAGCGAAGAAAACCATCATCCAGAGCAGGAAACTCTTGGCCCCGGGTTCAGCTTGAAGGAGGGAGCCTGAGAGAGGGATGCGAGGGGAGAACTGGCCAAAAGTCAAGACTGAGAGTAATGTGGCCCAGTAATAGATAACCCTCCCCGACTCTAGAAACACCACCTGTTCTTACCTCTTCCCCTGGGGGGCCATAGGGACCCGGTGGTCCTTCATCGCCCTGGAAGGGAGGGAGTGAGGGAGGGAGAGAGGGAGGGAGGAAAGAGAAGGGGAAGGAAGGAAGGAAGGGAGGGAGGGAGGAAGGAAGGCGAGGGAGGGGAGGAAAGAGAAGGGGAAGGAAGGAAGGAAGGAAGGATTGAAGGATGGAGAGGGAGGGAGGGAGGAAAGAGAGGGGGAAGGGAGGGAGGGAGGGAGGAAGGGAGGAAGGAAGGAAGGAAGGAAGGAGAGGCAGGGAGGGAGGAAAGAGAAGGGGAAGGAAGGATTGAAGGAAGGAAGGAAGGAGAGGGAGTGAGGAAGAAGGAAAGAAAGCAGGAAAGAAGGAGGGAGAAGGGAAACGAAGGGAGGAAAGAAGGAGAGGAAGGGAGACAGGGAGGAAGGATAGATGGAAGGAAGGAGCGAAAGAAGGAGAAATCGATAGATGGAAGGAAAGAGGGAAGGGAAAGAGAGATGGAAGGAAGGAAGGAAGGAAGGAAAGAAGGAAGGAAAGAAGGAAGGAAAGAAAGGAAGAAAAAGGAAGGAAGGAAGGAAGGAAGGAAGGAAGGAAGGAAGGAAGGAAGGAAGGAAGGAAGGAAGGAAGGAAGGAAGGAAGGAAGGAAAGAAAGAAAAAACACATTTAATACAAAGTCCTTCCTCAGTCAGGAGAAAGCAACCCAGCCCCAGCCTTAAAACAATCTAAATCCATCCACAGACACACTTAATCTGCAAAGGAGTCCAGCCATCTTTGGGGAAATCAATCTCTAAAATCCCGCAATGTTTTTTTGTTTTTTGTTTTTTAAGGGAAAACCGATCCACGTGGAGGGAGCAGAACTCTCACCTCTTGGCCAGGCATTCCTCTGGGACCAGGCAAACCCCTCGCGCCAGGCTTTCCCTGCAAAAGGGGATGGGTGGGAGGTGGGCAGAAGGAGAAAAGGCTTAGCCAAAGAGAGAGAGGCAGACAGACCCCGGTGGGCCTGCAAAAACACCGAGCAAACGCGCATGTTTGCCAACATGCGCTGCTGTGGGACGGCATCCAATGTCAATTCTCTTGCCGAAAGGAGTGCATGTGTGGGGAGCGGGGAGGGAGAACAACAACACAAAAAAAAGAAACAAGGGAAGAAACTCCCATTCTTGGAGCCGTCACAATACAAATGAAATCTGAAAACTGGACCAGAACGCTCTCCGGAGATCTCCGGGGTTCTCTCCGTCCCTCCCCTTGCCGTTCGTTCCCTTTACCTCTTTCCTTTACAACTGCCAAACCAACCCAAAGCCGTTTCCATTTTTTTGCAGCACCCCCTCACCTTAATACCTTCGGGGCCGTTTTCTCCCGGAGGGCCGATGCTTCCTGGGAAGCCCTGGAGAACATCAAACGGAGAGGACAAATAAGCGAGAAGGAAGGAAGGAGTCCCAGGCGCCATCTCTTTGGAGAAAGAGAGAGAGAGAGAGAGAAAGGGGGCCTGCAAAAGTTTTCAGGGGCCCACCGGATGTCTAACTCAGATGGTTACTTTACGTGGGTCAAAAGGACCAAGGTTTAATTAGCACCATATTCAACTCTCGGAGCCAAATTTTAGCCAGAACGATTTGGCTCCTCGCATGAAGGCACAACCCGTTTCGAACATCTTGCTCGAGCGGATTTAAAATTGATGATTCAAGTGTCAAAGGGGTGGTGGTGGTGCAGATGTGGAGAGTTTAACTCAGTTTCCTCCTGTTTCCTCGAGTCTCATCTTTCCCCTGGGCCCTAACAATGGGGGCAAATGATCGCCCTGGGACTACAGGAACCATTTGCACCACTCAGGTGATGCTGAGGACACGGATAAACCTCCAAGTGGCCTCAACGACCCTCCAAAAGTATGCAAATGTCCTGCTGTCCGCAAGGAATATCAATCCTTCCTTCCATTCCCCATTCTCCTGTCAGAGCTGAAGAAGCTTCTTGGATGAGAAGCGAAACGTCTTCAAAAGGAAAAAAACAAAACGAGAAAGTCTAGTTGCCTCCTGAAAAAAGCACCTTTGGGACAACCATGACCTGGGGGACGGAGAATTCCTGGGACAACCCTATTCAGAGCTATGGAGGTCCCACATCCAACTTTGAAAAAGACTATCTTCCATCTCAGGAGATAGTCCAGCTCTAGGTCAACCAAATGGCCTAGACAATATGCTGTCGAGTCCCAGCAGAGCGAGATGTAAGGGCTGCTCGATTGCTGCGGCGGTTCCACCGACGGTATCCCAACAAACTGGGTGGACGGATGCATGTCATAGTGCCTTATCTAGCGCCTCTGTCTCCTGTCTTCCAGGTGGACCCCTGGTAGAGGTGAGCCGCCGGTGGAGTCCCAGGGGGGATGCAACGGGAGCCACAAGCGAGGCGGCGGCTCGGTGGTGGCGGCCTCACATCAGATGACGCCAAATGGCTGCGGTGTTCCCCGCCAAACCTGTGCCGCCCAGCGGATCGGTCTTGGCGGCCTTCCGCAGTGGCCACGCGCCACCTGCTGGGCCGTTCCAGAAGGCGAGGAGGACTTTGCCATCAGATGGCAAAGATATATGCGCCCCAACGCCGACAGGTGCCGGATGGTGGTTACCGGTGGGTGTAGGCAGCCGGATGGACAGGGGGTGGGGCCCAAAGACTTGAAAAGGCACTGGGAGGTGGATTCTCCCAGCGTTGACTTTACAAGCTACTTGCTGCATTCTGAGGCCTGTTTGTGGGGATTAAAGCAGAGTTGTGCCTCGGTTGAGTGCGTGTCCTGTCTCCCTTAGGTCCGGCCTAGACTGGCTGAGACATGCTGTGGTCTCCTCTGCTTTTCTTTGTTACTTATGGTAGATAAGATCTTTTGAGCTTCCTAGTCTATCCTAGTCTGGATAGATTACGTGAAGAAGACCTAGTTCTTTGAAAGGAGAGAAGGAGGAAAGAGAAGAAGAGGGCAACGAAAAGCAAGCTTGGTGGAGTCAAATATTTTAGCGCTTCTTGGAAGATCTGAAGGACCATGTCAAGGGCAGATGGTCCTGGAGAAGATCTGGAACAGAGATCTGGAAAAAGCAAAGGTAGCACCAGAATACCGACTTTTCATTTTCTTTGACGTTGTACTTTTGGTTTCACTGCGATTGCGAACTGATGGGGAAGGGAAAGCTAAAGAGGGAAAAAACCGGGAAAAGATCATTGCAGGAAAATGAAGTGCTGTGGATTACAATTTGTCTTGGCCCTCCAACCAAGGTTCTGCATGGGGTCAGTAAACTGTTGCGCCGTAGCCCAGTGTGTGGTTCTCCACAAATTCTGAGATAGCCGCCTCCCCGCCTTTTTCCCAGGGTCATAAATCAGGACTCAGCAAGCCTGACAGAAGGGAGAAGCAGATTTGGCATGGAGGAAAGGAAAGGTGACGACATGCTGCTCAGTAGACCACATGACTTTGGAAGGCCTACCCATAATTTTTTTCCGCCCACGATCCATTCAACTCAAGAAACAAAGGGAGCCACAGTCCCGTCCAAGGTTAACAAAAAAGAAAGATGACTAAGCGAAGGCAATCCAACCAAGAGTGGTTCCAGGCCTTAGTCAAATAGCAGACGTCTGAAGGAGGAGATGAGTGAAGAAGAGTGAAGAGCATGTCTTCAACATGTCTGTGGAGCTGAAGAAGCTTCTTGGATGAGAAGCGAAACGTCTTCAAAGAAAAACAACAATGTCCAATTGCCTCATGAAAAAAAAACACCTTTGGGATAAATATCTTCGACAATCTTCTAAACTAGACACACAAACGTTCTTTAGCAACCAGCCGCACTCAACGTGTAGCCCTCAATGGAACTGCATCTACATGGAGCGAGGTATGCAGTGGGGTACCCCAGGGCTCTGTTTTAGGCCCAGTACTCTTCAACATCTTCCTCAATGATTTGGATGAGGGGATAGATGGGGAACTCATCAAATTTGCAGGCGACACCAAGCTAGCAGGAATAGCCACTTCCTGCCTGGACTACTGTAACGCTCTCTACATGGGGCTCCCCTTGAAGAGCATCCGGAGGCTCCAACTGGTCCAGAATGCAGCTGCGCGGGTAATAGAGGGAGTAACTCGAGGCTCCCATGTAACACCTCTCCTGCGCAAGCTGCACTGGCTTCCGGTGGTCCTTCGGGTGCAATTCAAGGTGTTGGTTACTACCTTTAAAGCGCTCCATGGCATAGGACCGGGTTATTTACGGGACCGCCTGCTGCTACCAATAGCCTCCCACCGACCCGTGCGCTCCCATAGGGAAGGTCTCCTCAGGGTGCCGTCAGTCAAACAATGTCGACTGGCGACCCCCAGGGGGAGGGCCTTCTCTGTGGGGGCTCCTGCCCTCTGGAATGAGCTGCCTCCAGGGATACGTCAACTCCCTGACCTCCGGACCTTTCGACGCGAGCTAAAGACCTTTTTGTTTCATCGCGCGGGGCTGGCTTAATGTTGTTTAATGTGGGTTTTATTATAGTTTTAGTCTGTTCGGCCTAATTGAATTAGCTTTTTAAAATGTTTTAAAATTTTTGTGAGATTTGGCTTTTATTTGGTTGTAAACCGCCCTGAGTCCTTTGGGAGAAGGGCGGTATATAAATTGAATAAATAAATAAATAAAATAAAAAAATAGCAGGAATAGCCAACACTCTGGAAGATAGCCTTAAGATACAGAGGGATCTTGACAGACTTGAACACTGGGTGCTAGCTAACAAAATGAAATTCAGTGGCGAAAAAAAGGAAGGTTCTACATTTAGGCAAGAAAAACAAAATGCACAGGTACAGTATAGGTGGTACCTGGCTCAATAGGAGTAACTGTGAGAGGGATCTTGGAGTCCTAGCGGACAACCATTTAGATATGAGCCAGCCATGTGCAGCAGCTGCCAAAAAAGCCAACACAGTTCTAGGCTGCAAAAACAGAGGGATAGAATCAAGATCATGTGAAGTGTTAATACCACTTTATAAGGCCTCGGTAAGACCACCCTTGGAATTCTGCATCCATCACTCTCGGCTCAATCGTATCTTTCACGAACAATTCCCATTTGAGCTTGTGAAGGTAAAACTAAACCTCTGTTGACTGTTTAGGTACTTATCCTCCTATCTTGATATCCTTCTTAATCCATATTTCCCAGGTTGTCTCTTTAGGTCTGTCTTAAGACCTAAAACATAAACTTGCCTTGAAGTTGCCTTCAGATGTTGTGACATCCCTGGAGGCTTTCAAGAAGAGACTGGACTGCCATCTGTTAGAAATGGTGTAGGGTCTCCTGCTTGAGTGGGTGGGGGTGGGGTTAGGCTAGATGACCTACAAGGTCCCTTCCAACTTTGTTATTTTATATTCAATGGAACAGAAGTTGCCTTCAGAAGTTGTGGGAGCTTCATCCCTGGAGGCTTTCATGAAGAGACTGGACTGCCATCTGTCAGGAATGATATAAGGTCTTCTGCTTGGGTGGAAGGGTTGGACTAGATGACCTTCAAGGTCTCTTCCAGCTCTGTTACTCGGTTAAACTACAGGACTGCCCCTTATCTCTTAAAGTTTATCACTATCTAGCCAACAAAATAGAAAACTCCCAGGTTAACAGAATGATCCCTAGAGGGGAAAAAACAAACAAATGGCGGGGGGAGTTTTATTATAAAAAAAGAGGAATAGTAGGTTTTTTTTAAAAAAAAAACCTAGCTTTTTATTTAACTTCATCCCAATCTTTCACAGTTATTAGACATGCCGATAAGCAGAAACGAAGCGAAACGCTAAAAAAAAAAACCCGGCGTGCCAAAACTTATCTTTCACTCCAAGATCTCATCACGAGTTCTTTAAACTCTTATTTTGACTAGAAAGCAAACGATGTGGGGTGTTTTTTTTTAAAATCCTCATTATTATTATTTTTTGCGGATGACTGATGGAGGCCAACTAATTCTTTCTCCTATTCTTCTCTCTCACCTTTCTTGCCAAGTTTAGAGGATGTTACTTTAACCGTCGTTGACAGGGTCCAACTGTTTAAATAGCCCTGGCTTCCTTCGGATGGAATTCGGTACTCGCAACACGTTATTCTTGGAAAGGACTCTCTGTTGAGTTGGAGCGTTTGACCATCTATCGCAGATATTGTTAATTCTCCGCTGGGTTTTTTCCCAACCTTTGCTCGGAGACGCTGCCAGTAATTGATCTAGACTGGATTTTAGGACATTTTAGGTATTTTACAAGCGAATAAGTTAGCCGTGACGCAACCCTACGAAGCCCTCTCGGGAAGTCACCTCTAGATCGTGAATTGGCTGGATGGATCTACCGCAATGAGCCATGGTTTTCGTCATATTTTGCTGAAAAAGCCAGAGCTGGCTGGATTAGCATGAGCTGCTAAGTTGCCAAAGCGAAGAAATTGTACGCAATTAGCCTGATGGGTTAAAGGCCAATCTGGGAAGAGTTCCAAGCAACCAATCAATCACACACACACACACACAAACACACACACACCGTGATTTATTTCCACCTTGGTTTGTCTGGACCCAGACATGCATTCGTGGTTCTGAGTCTCTGCTTCGAAGAGTGGCGAGTAAGGAGTTACTGGAGTTACTTGCTCAGTGAACCAGAATGGACACTACAGGTAACTTAAGAGCTCTAGAAAGATATAGATAGATAGATAGATAGATAGATAGATAGATAGATAGATAGATAGATAGATAGATAGATAGATGGATGGATGATAGAGAGAAAGAGAGAGGGGGGAGAGAGATGAGAGAGAGAGAGAGAGAGAGAGAGATGATAGATAGATGGTTATAGATGATAGATAGATGATTGAGAGATGATAGATAGATAGATAGATAGATAGATAGATAGATAGATAGATAGATAGATAGATGATAGATGATAGATAGATACATAGATGGATGATAGATAGAGAGAAAGAGAGAGGGGGGAGAGATGATAGATAGATAGATAGATAGATAGATAGATAGATAGATAGATAGATAGATAGATAGATAGATAGATAGATAATTGATAGAGAGAAAGAGAGAGAGAGATGATAGATAGATGGTTATAGATGATAGATAGATGATTGAGAGATGATAGATAGATAGATAGATAGATAGATAGATAGATAGATAGATAGATAGATAGATAGATGATAGATGATAGATAGATACATAGATGGATGATAGATAGAGAGAAAGAGAGAGGGGGGAGAGATGATAGATAGATAGATAGATAGATAGATAGATAGATAGATAGATAGATAGATAGATAGATAGATAGATAGATAGATAGATAATTGATAGAGAGAAAGAGAGAGAGAGATGATAGATAGATGGTTATAGATGATAGATAGATGATTGAGAGATGATAGATAGATAGATAGATAGATAGATAGATAGATAGATAGATAGATAGATGATTGATAGATATAGAGAAAGAGAGAGAGATGATAGATAGATGGTTATAGATGATAGATGATTGAGAGATGATAGATAGATAGATAGATAGATAGATAGATAGATAGATAGATAGATAGAGATAGATAGATAGATAGAAAGAAAGATAGAAAGATAGATAGATGATAGAGATAGATATAGAGAGATAGAGAGATAGTTATTCCTCTTAGATAGAAGAAAAGAGTGGTAAAGCAGAAATATTTCACCTTTGAGAAGATGAACGGGGTGTAAAGATTTCAAAACATCCTAATTTCCTCACCCTTCAAGCAGCTCCTTTTCAATGGCCTATTCAGAATTAAGAATATCTCAGCCTTTTTAAAAAAATTGTGCATCTTGAAACAATACAGATCCTTAAAAGAAGAAGCCAAATAGGAGACAGAACCTACCTCTGGGCCAGGTGGACCTGGAATTCCAGCTGGACCTTTTTCGCCAACTCTTCCCTGCAGGAAACAAACACATGGGGTGACCAGTGAGGGTGGCCTCATCTAGCTAGAGAGGAATATAGAAGATAATATCCCCAGATGTTGCTAAACACCTAGTTTTTCCATTGGCCATGTTGGTTTATTCATTGATTCATTCATTGATTCATTCAATGAGCCATTGATTGATTGAGTGATTCATTCATTCATTTATCCATCCATCCATCGATTGAGTGATTCCTTCATTGTTTCATTCGTTGATTCATTCACTGATCCATTGATTGCTTGATTGCTTGATTGCTTGATTCATTCATTCATTCATTCATTCATTCATTCATTCATTCATTCATTCATCTGATTTCCATTCTATATCTTCTCCAACAATCAAAGCAACTAACACAGCGCTACTTATTCAGTTTTCTCTACCATAACATCCCATGGGATTCATGATTAACCCAATATCACCATAGGAGCATCCATGAGGTTCAGTGGACTTGAACATGGGCTATCCGACTCCTAATCCACCATCTTAACTGCTACTTCATGAAGATCCAAAGTCTTTTTGTTTTCCACAAAACAATTATGGGTGTCAGCCAGAATTTTTCCATTTTTCAGAATTCCAGAATTCTGAAATTCCAGAATTTCCATTTTTCCCCCCAGGTATGTTGCAACGTGTTTGCTAACAAACCTGAATGCACTTATACCCTCTTTTTCCCCATGGATTTGACCACCTTCTCCAATTCTTGACTTCTCTTTTAATTCTCACAACCATTCAAGGTTTACCCTAGAAACTCTGTGTGGCCCGATGGGAATTTGGGGTCCAGACCTCACTGGATCTTCCAACCCGTGTGGTCCGTCAAATGTTCTATGAAAGATTTTCATGGAGATTCAAGAGGACAACTGGTTTTTAAAGACTGCCTCAAGATGCCCTGCTTCTGGGGTTGAATTACAATGTCCCTCATCAATGGCCGTAATGAATGGTTGAGATAGGAATTGCATCCAAGTAAGATGTCGTTCTCCTCGCTCTAACCAATACAAACTAACTTTACGCAGGGAACTCAAGCGATTACTTACCATTGGGCCTGGTTTTCCTCGTAAACCTGGTATCCCGGGCAGTCCATGGTTACCCTGAAACAGGGAGCAGAAATCTTCAGAACGGATAAAGCTACCTAAGAAGAGCTAGTCCAAGAAATTAACTTGGTTCCGATATTATCTAGGATTATCTAGGGATTATCTAGGATTATCTAGGGATTATCTAGTCAAACATCACTTCCATGAAGTTATGTACTCAGCAAAGTTGGCACTCAAGAACCCAACAGTACGAATTCTGTCTGGTAGAATCTACTAGCGTGAGCGGTTTCAAAATAAATAGAATTCGGGCAATCGGGCAGGCCTGAATCAGTAATAAATAAAAATTAATGATTAATGATGGATAATAGCTTGTACATAAATATGATGTTGGAAAATGGAAATAAAAATTATTTATAAAAAAAATAAAAAAAGCGAAATGTTGGAGGTGTGATTGTGATGACGCTACATATTTTCATATTTGGTGGACTTGCAAGAAAATTAAGGCCTTTTGGATAAGAATTTGGTGGATTATTCAAAATGTACTGAAGAAGAAGATAAAGTTCCTGCCATAATTTTTCCTTTTGGGAATTATAACGGATTGTACAGGGATTGAGACTAAATTGATTCTGAATTTAATAACAGCAGCAAGACTGTTGATTGGACAATACTGGAAGAAAGAAGAGGTACCTACAATAGAAGAATGGATACTGAAAGTCATTAATTTGGCTGAGATGGCTAAAATCTCAGCGTTTTTAAAAGACAATACGCAGGAAAGATATTTAATTGAATGGAAAAAATGGATTGATTATCTACAAAACAGATATCAGATTAAGAAATATCAGATTGCCTTTGAATAATTAGAAAGCTATTTTATGTAATGGGGAGGGGGCTGGGAGACGAAAAGCTTTGGATGTGGTTATTTGGATTGGAAGGGAAAATTTTATTCTATGTTTGGTTTATGTATAACAATACCTTGTGATTGACCCGGGAAGCCGGGGAGGGGTTGTTTTTTTGGGAGGAGGGGAAAAGGGGAAAATGTTTTGTTTTTAAAACTCTTTCAATAAAAATAAAAATAAAAATAAAAAATAAAAAAGCGAAATGTTGGAGGTGTGATTGTGATGACACTACATATTTTCATATTTGGTGGACTTGCAAGAAAATTAAGGTCTTTTGGATAAGAATTTGGTGGATTATTCAAAATGTACTGAAGAAGAAGATAAAGTTCCTGCCATAATTTTTCCTTTTGGGAATTATAACGGATTGTACAGGGATTGAGACTAAATTGATTCTGAACTTAATAACAGCAGCAAGACTGTTGATTGGACAATACTGGAAGAAGGAAGAGATACCTACAATAGAAGAATGGATACTGAAAGTTACTAATTTGGCTGAGATGGCTAAAATCTCAGCTTTTTTAAAAGACAATACGCAGGAAAGATATTTAATTGAATGGGGAAAATGGATTGATTATCTACAAAACAGATATCAGATTAAGAAATATCAGATTGCCTTTGAATAATTAGAAAGTTATTTTATGTAATGGGGAGGGGGTTGGGAGATGAAAAGCTGTGGATGTGGTTATTTGGATTGGAAGGGAAAATTTTATTCTATGTTTGGTTTATGTATAACAATACCTTGTGATTGACCCGGGAAGCCGGGGGGGGGGAGGGTTGTTTTTTTTTGGGAGGGAGGGGGGAAAAGGGGGGAAAATGTTTTTGTTTTTTAAAACTCTTTCAATAAAAAAATAAAAAAATAAAAAATAAAAAAAATAAAAAAATAAAAAATAAATAAATAGAATTCGTTAACGAAGGGAAGGCAAGGCAAAAGGACAACAGCAATTAAATCGATTAAGGGGACACTTCTCCTAGTTGCTTCTATGGTTAAATGCTCCCCTCTTTAAAATCAATCAATAAAAATAATCTGTATCCACCAGAAAGTACCAGCCACGTCAGAGAATACAGGTAGTCCTTGATTTACGACCACAGTGGAGCCCCCAATTTTTGGTCGCTCGGCGTAACACTTGTGAGGTGAATTTGACCCCGTTTTATGAGGTAAAATTTTATGAGGTAAAACAACTTTCTTGTCACAGGCGTTGAGGGAATCACGGCAGGTGTTAAATGAGCAACCCCGTTGTTATGTGAGACTGTTTTTTCCCATCGACTTCGCTTGTCAGAATGTCGCCAAAGCGGATCACGTGACACCCCCCCCCTTCCCCCGAGACACCGCAACGGTCATAAATGCGAGTCGGTTGCCAAGTGTCTGAATTTTGATCATGTGACCATGGGGATGCTAGAATGCTCCTAAAGTGTCAAAAACGGTCGTATCGTCACTTTTTTTCAGGGCTGTTGTAACTTTGAACGGTCACTAACTGAAGCGTTGTAAGTCGAGGAGTACCTGTAGAGGCAACGACCATCTCTAAGAACGGGACGTTAAGCTTTGTCACCAAGATGCTTCTTTTAGTCCCCAATTCAGTCAATCTTATCCCGCATAGATCTTGTGAGTTAGGATCAAAACTCATCAAAACCCTTTATCAAAAATGAAGGAGTCGTGTCAGAACTTTAGACTCCCATGTCTAGTTTAATTAAAAGAAGGACTAGGGGAGACATGATAGCAGTGTTCCAGTATCTGAGGGGCTGCCACAAAGAAGAGGGAGTCAAGCTATTCTCCAAAGCACAGGACAAGAAGCAATGGACGGAAACTAATCAAGGAGAGAAGCAACCTGGGAATTAAGGAGAAACTTCCTAACAGTGAGGACCATTAACCAGTGGAACAGCTTGCCACCAGAAGTCATGGGTGCTCCATCACTGGAGGTTTCCAAGAAGAGATTGGACAACCATTTGTCTGAAATGGTATAGGATCTCCTGCTTGAGCAGGGGGCTGGACTGGAAGACCTCCAAAATCCCTTCCAACTCTGTTGTTTTATTTTCTTGGATTTTGGACAGAGAAATTGTGGGGATTACTATTTTTTTGGAAAGGAGAACTGGAACCAAACTGGAATTCTAGGGTTCGTTGAACACTTTTCTAAATTAAAATGGGCACCCACCCCCACCCTGTAGCCTTCGGTCTGCTTCTCAATCTTCCAATGATTCCTCTCCATCAAGCGACTGATCACTCCCGAGTTAAATTGTTCCACATCTTGACTTGGCTATCGGTGTCGATTGCCAAAACTGAACCTTTGATATTGTCTGTGCAAAGTTCTGACTCATTAATGTTGCAAATTTTGCTTTCCCACCAGGAGATCCTAAATCATTTTTATTCATTCAAGATAAAATCATTTTATATATACATACATATATACATATATATATATTGGAAGTGTCTTGGCGGCGTTTCAGCGAAGTCTCATTCGTCATCTTCAGGCTTCAGCTTCGTGCTTCTGGGAGCTCCCAGAAGCACGAAGCTGAAGCCTGAAGATGACGAATGAGACTTCGTCAAACATCGCCAAGACACTTCCAATTTTACACGGAGAAACCCAACAACCAAAGACCTATATACAAACACCGTGAAACCTCAGAAAATATATATATATATATATATATATATATATATATATATATATATATATATATATATATATATATATATAGATCTTTGGTTATTCGGGTTTCTCCAGCGTAAAATTGGAACTTCCAATTTTACACGGGAGAAAACCCGAACAACCAAAGACCTATATACAAACACCCGTGAAAACCTCAGAAAACATATATATATATGTTATATATATATACATATACATACACACACACACACACACATACATACACACACACACACACACACACACACACACACACACATACATACACATATATACAGTATATACATATAGGGGGGGGAGGGAGAGAGACAGAGTGGGAGAAGGACAGAGAGAGAGAGAAAGAGAGAGAAAGAGAGAGAGAGAGAGAAAATGAAAGAGACAAAGAGTCAGAGAAAGAGAAAGAGAGAGAGACAAAGAGGCAGAAAAAAAAGAGAGAGAGAAAGACAGAGAGAGAGAGAGAGAAAAGAGAGAGAAAGGGAAAGGGAGAGAGAAAAAGAGAGAGAGAGAAAGAAAGACAGAGAGAGGGACAGAGGCAGAGAGAGAGAGAGAGAGAGAATGAGAGCGAGAGAGAAAAGTAAAGGGAGAGAGAAAGAGAGAGAGAGAGAGAGAGAAAGAGACAGAGAGAGACACACATAGAAAGAGAGAGAGAAAGGGAAAGGGAGAGAGAGAACGAGAGAGAGAAAAGAGAAAGAGAGAAAGAGAGACAGGAGAGAAAGACAAAGACAAAGAAAGAGAGGGGGGAATGAAAGAGAAAGAGGAAGGGAAAGGGAGAGAGAAAGAGAAAGAGAAAGAGAAAGAGAGAGAGAGAGGGAAGAAGGGAGGGAGGGAGGAGAAAATAATTGAATTTACCTTGTCCCCTTGGAAACCAATTTCTCCAGGAATGCCTGCCATCCCTTCCTCACCCTGGATGTACATCATCAAAGAGAGTTACAACAAATAACACACCAAGAACACAACACAAGTCCAGGGTTCAAGAGGGATTTTAGAGGACGAAGAAAACGGGGTGCTTTTTCGGGCTCTTCCACAACCAGGATTGGTGGCAAAAACAAGATTAGAGCATGGCAAGAGTAGCTGATGGATGAGGTACATTTCTTCAGAATGTGTTGCCTAGTGAATGTAGATTATTGGACAATTGACCAGTATAATTAATTATTATCAATTATTAATTAATTATTAATTTATTAATTAATAATTATTAATAATTAATCAATACTTATTAATAATTAATCAACTTATTAATAATTAATTAATAATCATTGATAATTAATTATTGATAATCATTGATAATCATTAGTTAATTATTGATCATTATTGATAATTAATTAATACGTATCAATAACAATATTTATTAATACTAATTACTATTTATTAATAATTAAGTTGGGGGGAATGGAATTTGGGGAGTTATTTATCCTCAAAAATGCACAGTGGTGACAGGTGCAATGTAGACAGGATTTATAAGAATTTCTAGATCATCCCAAAGCTGGTATGCAAAGGAATTTTGAAACTTAATATCCCAATTAATGGAAACAAGTTTGAGGTCTTAGACCTCTTTTCAGGGTGGCTGAAGCTGAAGGCCACCTCAAAGGGCCTCTGGTGGCTCAACAGGCTAATGCAGCCTGTTATTAACAGCAGCTGCTTGCAATTACTGCAGGTTCAGGTCCCACCAGGCCCAAGGTTGACTCAGCCTTCCATCCTTTATAAGGTAGGTAAAATGAGGACCCAGATTGTTGGGGGCAATAAAAGTTGACTTTGTATATAATATACAAACGGATGAAGACTATTGCCTGACATAGTGTAAGCCGCCCTGAGTCTTCGGAGAAGGGCGGGATATAAATGCAAATTAAAAAAAAAAGATTGGGTCCTCCAAAGGCCACTTTGTCCCCTGCCCAGGTGGCTTCAAAGCCAATGAGTCTGTAGAGATTCTCAGTATTCCAGGTCATGGTTGTCTCACAGATGGTTTTTTATTTTTAAGGAGGCAACTGGACTTCCTTGTTTTTTTCTTTGAAGATGTTTTGTTTCTCATCCAAGGAGCTTCTTCAGTTCCGGCAGGATCCTTCCATTCCCCACCATCATCCTGTCGGAGCTGAAGAAGCTCCTTGGATGAGAAGCGAAACGTCTTCAAAGAAAAAACAAGGAAGTCCAGTTGCCTCCTGAAAAAGCACCTTTAGGACTTCAAAGCCATGGTTTGCTTTGACCATGGCTGGTAGAATAATTCTAACGGAAAGGTTTCAACTACTTGTTCAGGGCTGGGTTCTGAATATTCTTCAGCCATGATTTGTACATGCAGATTTCTGGATTAGTGTTACGCATGCGAACATCGGTCGGTATGGATATTCATCAAACTGGAGCTTAAAATATTGTACAATACTCTCCATATTGTCATTGTTATTTTTTTCCAAGAGTGGTATTCCATTGAAAACATTATCTTCCCTTCATCTTAAAGGTAAAGGTAACGGTTCCCCTTGCACATATGTGCTAGTCGTTCCCGACTCTAGGGGGCGGTGCTCATCTCCGTTTCAAAGCCGAAGAGCCAGCGCTGTCTGAAGAGGTCTCTGTGGGTCATGTGGCCGGCATGACTCAACGCCAAAGGCACACGGAGCGCAGTGACCTTCCCACCAAAGGTGGTCCCTATTTTTCTACTTGCATTTTTTACCTGCTTTCGAACTGCTAGGTTGGCAGAAGCTGGGACAAGTCACAGGAGCTCACCCCATTACTCGGCGCTCGGGATTCGAACCGCTGAACTGCCGACCTTTCAATCGACAAGCTCAGGTGTCTTAGCCCCTGAGCCATCCCGTCCTTTACTGAGCCACCGCGTTCCCTTCATCTTACTCCTAAACGAACAAATATGGGCACCGGTCCAAGGGGTGTGTCTTTTGCGTAAGAGCCACTCACTTGAACAAGCATCATGCTCTATGAAAGCTGTCTAAATATGTCACATCTCCGGAGCGGTATCACCAAAGGAAATCTCTGGTGTGCTCCAAAGGGAAGAGGGAGAGAGAGATGGAGGCGGGGGAGACAGGCACTGTGGCCAAGCAGGAAGCGGATTGTCCTTGACAACATTCCGCCTCTTCCTCCTCCTCCTCCTCCTCCTCCTCCTCCTCCTCCTCCTCCTCCTCCTCCTCCACCTCCTCCAGCTTTTGCAAGTTCAGCAAGACACAGCAGATGGAACGAGTTACCGTCCAGCCTTTTCATCTGATTTGAGTTAATATTTCAAGCCGGGCTGAGTTGAGTCCCTGGCAACAGAGAAGGTCCTGGATTGTCATGCCTTGCTCCATCTGAAGCAAGGATGACGGGGAGTTTCAGATGTCACCAGGAGGAAGAAAGCCTAACCTCAAGAGTTCCAACCCCAATTGGGTTGGGAACCAAGAACAAAGGGGATTCCGGGAGACCTCCGTCCATCCTGAGAACTTCTAGGTAATCCTGAGAATCTTGAGCTTACTCCAAGCCAGAGGTTGACCCTCTATCGGCCCCCATATGGTTTGCACTTGTCTGATCAGCCACCACCGCAGAAGCCACTTAACCAAGGAGATGCAGCTGTAGAGGTAAAGCCCAGGTTTCGCCCCAAACTCCTATTTTTCCCCCCACTCCTCTCTTTTTTTTGCCACCAGTTGTTGTTGAACAGTCAAAAGGGTATTAGTTGTAGAAAATTTGCAGATCCATGCTGTAGTTCTGGAAAGAAAGTGGGGACAATTAAGGAGAAGAGGAGCAGGAGAGGGAGGGGAAGGGGAAGGGGAAGGGGAAGGGGAAGAGAAGAGAAGAGAAGAGAAGAGAAGAGAAGAGAAGAGAAGAGAAGAGAAGAGAAGAGAAGAGAAGGAATGGCGTGGAGAAGAGAGAAGGAAGGAGAGAGAAGAAGAAAGGGAGGGAAGGAAATAAAGAGAAGAGAAAGAGAAGGAGTGGAGAAGGAAGGGAGAGAAGGAAGGAAGGAAGGAAGGAAGGAGAGAGAAAAAGAGGAGAAGGAGGGAGGGAAAGAGAAGAGAAGAGAAGAGAAGAGAAGAGAAGAGAAGGAATGGCATGGAGAAGAGAGAAGGAAGGAGAGAGAAGAAGAAAGGGAGGGAAGGAAGGAAATAAAGAGAAGAGAAAGAGAAGGAGTGGAGAAGGAAGGGAGAGAAGGAAGGAAGGAAAGAGAAAAGAAGAAGAGGGAGGGAGGGAAAGAAAGAGAAGAGAAGAGAAGGAATGGTGTGGAGAAGAGAGAAGGAAGGAGACAGAAGAGAAGAAGAATGGGAGGGAAAGAAGGAAATAAAGAGAAGAGAAAGAGAAGGAGTGGAGAAGGAAGGGAGAGAAGGAAGGAAAAAGAAAAGAAGAAGAGGGAGGGAGGAAAAGAAAGAGAAGAGAAGAGAAGAGAAGAGAAGAGAAGAGAAGAGAAGAGAAGAGAAGGAATGGTGTGGAGAAGAGAGAAGGAAGGAGACAGAAGAGAAGAAGAAAGGGAGGGAAAGAAGGAAATAAAGAGAAGAGAAAGAGAAGGAATGGAGAAGGAAGGGAGAGAAGGAAGGAAGAAGAAAGACAAGAAGAAGAAAGGGAGGAGGGAGGGAAAGAACGAGAAGAGAAGAGAAGGACTATGGGACAGCAACAAGCTTTCGCATGCAAAGAAATCACAACAAACAATAAGGGAATATTCAGATCACCTTATCACCTTTCAGTCCATGTTCTCCTGGATTTCCCATCAACCCCTGGTTTAAAAAAAGAGAGAAAGAATTGCACATCACCTTCCTTCTCTGGACAGGAAAGGCAAGCAAATGTATAAGAGAACAGTCTTCACCTAATCATGGGGGAACCTTCAGCTCTAACCAGCTGGCCTGAAACACCACCCAAATTAAAGCTGGTAGGCTGGATTTGGGAAAGATGATCTTGGAATTGAGGTCATCCTGGCTAAAAGTAGACCCAAATTTCCCTTTCTATCCCTCTTCAGGTTGTCACTCCTATTACATATTTGGGGGCTCAACCAGGAGTGAAATGCTCCCGGTTCGGACCGGATCACTTGATCCGGTAGCAATGGCGGCAGGCGGTTCGGAGAACCAGTAGCAAAAATCCCCGCACCCTCCCCATTGCCCAGCTGAGCCGCGCAATCATCAGGCGTTTTTTTTTTAACTTTTAAAAGCATTTTTTCTTCAGCCGAAAAAATGCTTTTAAAAGTAAAAAAAAAAGCCTCTGATGATCGCGTGGCTCAGCTGGAATAGTCAGAGCCCTTTTAAAAGCATTTTTCTACCATCTCTTCCGCCAAAGAAGTTGTTTAAAAATGCTTTTAAAAGGCTCCGATGATCCCAGCTGAGTTGCTTGATTGTCAGAGCCTTCGGTAGAAAAAAATGCTTTTAAAAGGCTCTGACGATCCCAGCTGAGGCACAAAAAATGCTTTTAAAAGAAAACAAAAGCCTCTGACGATCAGGCAACTCAGCTGGAATCGTCAGAGCCTTTTAAAAGCATTTTTTACAACCTCTTCAGCCAAAGAGGTTGTTTAAAAATGCTTTTAAAAGGCTCTGACGATCCCAGCTGAGGCACAAAAAATGCTTTTAAAAGAAAAGAAAAGCCTCTGAAGATCAGGCAACTCAGCTGGAATAGTCAGAGCCTTTTAAAAGCATTTTTTTTACAGCCTCTTCAGCCGAAGAGGTGGTAGAAAAAATGCTTTTAAAAGTTAAAAAAAAAAGGTTGGCCACACCCACCCAGTCACATGACCCACCACCACCACCAAGCCACGCCCACAGAACCGGAAGTAACAAATTTTACATTTCATCCCTGGGCTCAACTGTTGAGTCTGCTGAAATTCTCCTTTGACTTCTCCAGAGCAGATCTGGAGTCAACTCAGAAAAAGCCCTTCTTTGACTCACCTTTAGTCCTTTTCGTCCCGGGAAGCCCATTTCTCCAACAACACCTACATCACCCTGGTGAGAGAGAGCAGATTTAGATTGGAAGATAGTCAGAAACACCTTCTGGCGCCTTCAAGAGCTACCCCTTTCCCCCCTTTTTTTTCTAGGAGAAACCTTTTGGAGGTGAAAACCCTAGGAAGCTTATAGGTCAGTGATGGTAAAGCATTGCGGCACCAACTGGAATGTGTGCGCATGTTCGTGTTCCTGGTCTTCACATGTGCTGGAGCACCAGAAGCCCAAAGACCAGCTGGCCGGGGTGCACATATTTGTTTTTTTTGCCATTTGTTGCCATTTTTAGGGCCGTTTTCAGGCTGTTTGGGGGTTGTTTTCAGGCAGTAAACTGCCAGAAAACGGCTGGGAAAAATGGCTTGAAAATGACCTCAAAACAGCCCGAAAACAGTCTGGAAAACAGCCCAAAATTGGCCTGAAAACCAGCCTGTTTTTTGGCCATTTTCCGGGCCATTTTCTGGTGCTCCAACACCCACGAAGACCAGGTGAGCAGCGGGCAGCGGCACGTGTGCCCACAGAGAGGGCTCTGTGTGCCACTTCTAGCATGCGTGCCATAGTGTTATGGTCCGCCAGGAGCCTGCGGACAGTGAGGAGGCTGGGGAGGACCATGGGCCAGTCCTGGACTCTGGGGAAGGCTCGGACGAGGGCTCTGCATCAGAGGCAGAGATGGGAGTGACGCATGGACTCCGGAGCCTCCAAAGTCAGACAGCAGAGAGGCAGAGGAACAGGAGAAGCCTGTTCCCAGTGTGCGCATGCGCAGAGCTGCCAGAAGACAAGAACAGTTAAAACAAAAGGGATGACTCAGGAGTAAGGCCTGGAGATGATTGGCCCCTCCCATAAGGCTTAAAAGTGGAACAAAGGTACGTGGGTCCTTTGCAGGAAAGCAACATTGTTAATTCTGTTCCCAGTCGGCATCTCTGTTTGATGCTGGACTCCGTGGGGCTTTGCCAAGTAGGTCTTTGGCAGCGTGTCAAGGGAGATAAAGGTTGGTGATTATCCCGAAGGACTTGTTTTGCAACTAATCGGGAACCAGTTGTGAATGAACGTAATTCACAGCTGTTGCAATAAAAGAGGTTTTTGGGGACTACTCGTGTGTTTAAATGACTCAGGAAGCTTAGGTCACAACACATAGATTCGCCATCTCGGTCATCGGTTGTCCCACGCTACAAAGCAGTGGCCTTTTTGTGGATCTACATTGTACGAACAATGCTGCGAAGTTCCACAGGTTTAATGCCGACGCAATCTCTTTCTTGTTTTTTACACACTCACACAGAAGCGATCTCTTTCCTGTCTCTCTCATACAGAGCCTGGAGCACATTGACTAAGTCTTCAGATTGCCTCCAAAGCAGAGATAGAATAGAATTTTTAGAATAGAATAGAATTTTATTGGCCAAGTGTGATTGGACACACAAGGAATTTGTCTTGGTGCATAGGCTCTCAGTGTACATAAAAGAAAAGATACCTTCATCAAGGTACAACATTTACAACACAATTGATGGTCAATATATCAATATAAATCATAAGGATTGCCAGCAACAAAGTTACAGTCATACAGTCATAAGTGGAAAGAGATGGGTGATGGGAACTATGAGAAGATTAATGGTAGTGCAGATTTAGTAAATAGTTTGAGAGTGTTGAAGGAAATATTTGTTTAGCAGAGTGATGGCCTTCGGGAAAAAACTGTTCTTGTGTCTAGTTGTTCTGGTGTGCAGTGCTCTATAGCGTCGTTTTGAGGGTAGGAGTTGAAACAGTTTATGTCCTGGATGTGAGGGATCTGTAAATATTTTCACGGCCCTCTTCTTGATTCGTTCAGTATACAAGGTCCTCAATGGAAGGCAGGTGGGTAGCAATTATTTTTTCTGCAGTTCTAATTATCCTCTGAAGTCTGTGTCTTTCTTGTTGGGTTGCAGAACCGAACCAGACAGTTATGGAGGTGCAAATGACAGACTCAATAATTCCTCTGTAGAACTGAATCAGCAGCTCCTTGGGCAGTTTGAGCTGACTGAGTTGGCGCAGGAAGAACATTCTTTGTTGTCCTTTTTTAATGATGTTTTTGATGTTAGCTGTCCATTTGAGATCTTGCGATATGATAGAACCTAGAAATTAGATGAATGTCCGATGGGGACACCGCATGGCTGACGGTGCTGTGTGATCCTTCCTTCATGAAACTTTTTCACAGAGGCTTCTTTGGAAGAAAGAGTTGGCTTCACGGAAGAAGCTGGCCGGGAATAAATTTGCCGGAATAGAAACAAGCGGGCTCGGGTTACAGCACATGGTCGGGATGGCTCAAACAATACTGAATGGCCCCATTGGAAAGATGGAAGTGGAAGCACAGCCAGCGGGATACTCAGCTTCAAGGGGAGGAAACATGGGCGGTGGGGGGGACTCAACCGGTGAGAATATGGCAATGCAGGTCTAAATATTTTCCAGGAAATCACGGGACACACTCTGGAAACAGGGGTGGGCTGCTGGGGGTTCGCAGGGGTTTGGGAGAACCTCTCGCTAAGATTCTGTGCAGTTCAGAGAACCCTCAAATCCCACTGCTGGCTGGCCCTGCCCACCCTGCCCCGCCCTTCCCAGGAGTCCCCATGCAGCCTGTTTTGGATACAGGTAAGTGCAGGGCACGCGTGGAGGCTCGGGAAGGGCAAAAAATGGGCCTATCGGAAGTTCAGGAAGGCCTCCAGAGCCTGGGGAGGCTGTTTTCACCTTCTCAGAGGCTCAAGGAAAGCCTCGGGAGCCCAGGGAGGGCAAAAATACACATGCCTCACCATCGTGCAGGAAGATGACTAGGCCATGCCCAACATGGCCACACCCATCCAGCAATCGGGCAGAGGACCCCTTGCTAAAAATTTTGAAGCCCGCCCCTGTCTGGAAATATTCAGGTTATCCATGCAAACTTGAATTCAGAGCATTTGATTTTTGGAAAGAGAGAGGAGCAACCTAGAACGAAGGAAAAATTTCCTGAAAGTGAGAACAATTCACTAGTGGAACGGCTTCCCTCCAGAAATTGAGGGAAACCTCCGGTGCTCCATCACCGGAGGTTTTCAAGAGGAAATTGGACAGTCAATTTGTCCAGAATGGCATAGAGTCTTCTGCTTGAGCAGGTGGATTGGACTAGAAAATCTCCAAGGTTTCAAAAGCTTCATTTATTTATTTATTTAATCAAATTTTTATACCGCCCTATCTCCCGAAGGACTCAGGGAGGTTTACAGCCTGATAAAAAACACAAGAATAAACACAAGATAAAAACAATATTTAAAAAATTTATTGAATTAGGCCAGATTTAAAAATTATAATTAAAATAGTAAAAAAAAACCATTTAAAAGCTAAATTTAAAAATTAAAACTCTAGGCCAAAAAGGCAGTTTCAAAAGAAAAAAGCGGAAGAAGACAACCTACAAGGCTCGGAGACCAACAGACTTTGCAGCAAGAGAGAAACATGCAACATATTGCAGTTTTCAGATAAGGAAAAGTGCTAGAAACCGCGTGTGTTGTAAAGAAAACATAACAAGCCTTGTTCTCGATACTCTCAAGATACGGAGACCTTCGTCTCCCAGAATCCTCCGCTAGCCAAGCCCCAAATTAATTCTGGAAACTCAAGAGTCCGACGCATCAGCAGGGGGAACAAGGATGGGGAAATCTAGATCAGATTGTAAGAATGGGAGAACCAAGAATATCAAATAGCTTGCGAGGTGGAAAAAGAGCTTTGAACCGCTTTCTCTCAACCGCTGGCCATTCTGGCTGGGGATTATGGGCGTTGAAACCCAACGTCTTTGCCTGTTTTGATGAGAAATAACTCTTGGGGTTCCGGCAGAGAAGAGCCCATCACTTCCGGTACTCAACGGCTGTTTTGTAATAGAATGGCAGAAGAACAGAGTTGGAGGTCTGCTAGCCTAGATCAAAAGATCTCCTAGGTCCCTTCCAATTCTGTAGGTAAGTAAAATGAGGACCCAGATTGTTGGGGGCAATAAGTTGACTTTGTATATAATATACAAATAGGATGAAGACTATTGCTTAACATGGTGTAAGCCGCCCTGAGTCTTCGGAGAAGGGCGGGATATAAATGCAAATAAAAAAAAAAATTTTTGAATAGTTCGGAGAACCAGCAAATGCCACCTCTGGCTGGCCCCAGAATGGGGAGGTAATGGAGATTTTGCAGTCTCCTTCCCCCAGATTTTGCAGAAGAGTGGGATGGGGATGGAGATTTTGCAGTATCCTTCTCCTGCCACGCCCACCAAGCCACGCCCACCAAGCCACACCACGCCCACCGAGCCAGCCCACAGAACCGGTAGTAAAAATATTTGTATTTCACCACTGATGCACGCCCCTTACTTTCCTATCTAGAGATCCGCTTCCAGATAGCCTCCCTCCCCAGATAGCCTCCCTCCCCTTCTCCCCTCCCGGGGCCCTCAGCATTGTTTATACAACACCGGACCACACAACTTGGGATGTGTGTGTGTCTGTGTGTCTTTTCCAACTCACCAAGTGTCAGAAACGAAACGTTCAATCCCTGCCCGCAGGAAGGCTTTTTGCAAGAGGGCTACGGAGTTAAGTCCTAGCCCCGGTTTTTTTTTTGAGGGGGCGGGGAGGGGAAGCAAAGGATTTTCAGCACCTCCAAAAGGAAATTCACCCCAGGAAGACCCCCACACACAACACACTCACAATTGCCGTCAAATGGGGTGCAGCAGCCCAGATACAGGGGAATCAGACCGCCTGGTCTCCATTTGCAAGAGATGGGCACCTGCCATGGCTAATCTTTGATTCAGGAAGGGCCAGAGTGGCAAATTTTTTGCTTATCGTCCACCACCCTCTCCTCCTTAACCCCCCCCCCACCAGCTGCTAAAGAAATGCATAGAAGCTTTATTGTTCTTTCGAAAGAGCTTTGGGAGAGGGATAAAAAGAGATTGTCTGCTTTTTTTCAGTTACTTACAAGAAGGCCGGGGACTCCAGGGGGACCAAGGACTCCGAGGTCTCCCTAAACAGAAAGGAAGAAAGAAGGAAACACGGTTAGGGCCTGTTTGCCAGCCAAGGTGTGGGAAGAGAGTTTTGGCAAGGCTGGGGCCGGAGAGACCCCCACCGTCCTCGGATTTGCGTGGGGAGGGGGGTGGTCATGGAGCAGGAGCTCTTTCCGCCAGCACAAAATGCAGCAGCAGCAGCAGCAGCAGCAGCAACAACAACAACATCAACAACAACAGGAGAGCTTTGCGAACCCCAGATGGCCCGCTCTGACCGTGCCAGCTAAGTGAAAAGGCTGAAAGGGGTTCCATGGTCTCCTCCACCAGGAAGGGGTAGGCGAGGAGGAGGAATTGCAGGAGGGGTGGAAAGAGGAGGGGGAGGAGGAAAAGAAGGAGGGGGAGGAGAAGAAGGAAAAAGGGGAGGAGGAGGAAGAGGAGAAGGAGGAGGAAAAAAAGGAGGAGGAGGAGGAGAAGAAAAAAGAGGAGAAGAAGGAAGAGGAGGAGAAGGAGGAGGAAAAAGGAGGAGGAGGAGGAGGAGAAGGAAAAAGGAGGAGGAGGAGGAGGAGAAGAAGAAGAAGAAGAAGAGGAAGAGGAGGAGGAGGAGCAGGAGGAGGAAGAAGAAGAAGAAGAAGAAGAAGAAGAAGAAGAAGAAGAAGAAGAAGAAGAAGAAGAAGAAGAAGAAGAAGAAGAAGAAGAAGAACTTACATTGCCCTAGTCAAATGAGGAAAGGGAAGGGAAGGGAAGGGAAAGGAAGGGAAGGGAAGGGAAGGAAAGGGAAGGGAAGGAAAGGAAAGGAAAGGAAAGGAAGTAAATTGATGAATAAGGAAAGGAAAGGAAAGGAAAGGAAAGGAAAGGAAAGGAAAGGAAAGGAAAGGAAAGGAAAGGAAAGGAAGTAAATGGATGAATAAGGGAAGGGAAAGGAAGGGAAGGGAAGGGAAAGGAAGGGAAGGGAAGGGAAGGGAAGGAAAGGAAAGGAAAGGAAAGGAAAGGAAAGGAAAGGAAAGGAAAGGAAAGGAAAGGAAAGGAAAGGAAAGGAAAGGAAAGGGAATTAAAACAAAAAAGAAAGAAGAAACCCGTGTCATTCCTCCTTACATCCAACATATGAATCTCTTATTAAGTTTAACACAATCCCACAAAGTTGCTGTCCCTTCACCCATTTCAGAGCCTCTGAAATCGAGGGGGGGGCTGGAAAGAGGAAGTGCCTTGTGTCTTTTTTCCCCCCAGGTAAAATTTGAAACTGGATCTTTTCAGCCCAACAAATGGGGAATGGGGAGAGGAGGGGGAGGAACTTTGCTTACACACACATACACACACACAATTGCATGTAAACACGTAGTATGGTGAGTTACATAAAACAGACGGCTTTCAGCTGGAGAACCTGGCATTCGTGACTCTAGGGAAGCGAGCTCATGAGCATAACTTCAGGAGCTTATACATTTTTGGGGGAGGGGACGGGGGGGAGATAGAAAACTCTCGATCCATTAGAGAAAAGTTTGAACAACAAAGCTCTTCAAGAACTTCTGAAAATGCCTCCTTAAAAATTAAGTGTGTGTTTGTGTTTGTGTGTGTGTGTGTGTGTGAATGCAGCTTTACAGAAGCCAGATAACCAAATCCATGAAAATAAAGGCCTAATAAGTATTTTGCTTTCTCCTTGTTCCCACCAGTTTCTGTTTTTACTTGACTGTTAACCTCGATGGACCGAGTCCAAGGACGAGAAGGAGGGAATGACTGGGACATAAGACATAATCTGCTCGGAGAAGTGAAAATAGGCAATGAGCTTTAGATGAAATATTTTGGCCCTGAGTGAACTTGGGGAAAGAAACATCCATGGTAGAGGACTGCCTTGTCCTCTAAACTGAGTAGACGTGGCTGACCTTCTGGGTCAACCCTCAAGAGAAGAGAGTTATGATCTCAAAGTTGGTATCTTGCTTGCTAGGGCTGCAAACTCTGGATGGATGGATGGATGGATAGATAGATAGATAGATAGATAGATAGATAGATAGATAGATAGATAGATAGATAGATAGATAGAAAGAAAGAAGATGGGTGGGTGGGTGGGTAGAAGGATGGGTGGGTGGAAGGATAGATGGATAGATGGGTGGGTGGGTGGGTGGGTGGGTGGGTGGGTGGAAAGATGGATGGATGGATGGATGGATGGATGGGTTGATGGATGGATAGATAGATAGATAGATAGATAGATAGATAGATAGATAGATAGATAGAAGATGGGTGGGTGGGTGGGTAGAAGGATGGATGGATGGGTGGAAGGATAGATGGATAGATGGGTGGGTTGGTGGATGGATGGGTTGATGGATGGATGGGTTGATGGATGGATGAGTTGATGGATAGATGGGTGGCTGAGTGGGTGGATAGATAGATAGATAGATAGATAGATAGATAGATAGATAGATAGATAGATAGATAGATAGATAGATAGAAGTTGGGTGGGTGCATAGGATGGGTGGATAGATAGATAGGTGGGTGGGTGGGTAGGTGGGTGGGTAGAAGTATGGATGGGTGGGTGGGTGGGTGGATAGATGGATGGATGGATGGATGGATGGATAGATAGATAGATAGATAGATAGAGATAGATAGATAGATAGATAGATAGATAGATAGATAGATAGAAGATGGGTGGGTGGGTGGGTAGAAGGATGGATGGATGGGTGGAAGGATAGATGGATAGATGGGTGGGTTGATGGATGGATGGGTTGATGGATGGATGGGTTGATGGATGGATGAGTTGATGGATAGATGGGTGGCTGAGTGGGTGGATAGATAGATAGATAGATAGATAGATAGATAGATATAGATAGATAGATAGATAGAAATACATAGATAGATAGATAGAAGTTGGGTGCATAGGATGGGTGGATAGATAGATAGGTGGGTGGGTGGGTAGGTGGGTGGGTAGAAGTATGGATGGGTGGGTGGGTGGGTGGATAGATGGATGGATGGATGGATGGATGGATAGATAGATAGATAGATAGATAGATAGATAGATAGATAGATAGATAGATAGATAGATAGATAGATAGAAGATAGATGGATGGATGGATGGATGGATGGATGGATGGATGGATGGATGGGTAGGTGGGTGGGTGGAAGGAAGGATGGATGGATGGATAAGTAGGTGGGTGGAAGGATGGGTGGATGGGTGGGTGGGTGAATGGATGGGTGGAGGGAGGGAGGGAGGGATGGGCGGATGGATGAACACTTTGCCTCCTGGGATTAAGGGTGCTCCATCACTGGAGGTTTTCAACTATAGACTGGACAACCATTTGATTAGGATGGTATAAGTTCTCCTGCCTTGAGCAGGGGGTTGAACTAGAAGACCTCCAAGGTCCCTTCCAGCCTTATGATTCTATGTTCTACTATTTCCAGAAAATTCAGACTCGGATCCATCAATGTTCCTATCCTGGAATTTGCTCCCTCAGGGACTGGACACCTTCTTCTTCACCCCTGCTGAAGGTCTCCTACTCAAACCAGCTGGGACCTTCCGTTTTTACTGAAAAGACCATGAAAAAAAAAAAAACCACAGCAAATCCATGTCAAGAGAAGAGTCCTCTCCACTGAAGTTTGGAGGGTTTGCAACCGATTGAGATGCTCCTGTTTTCTCAAAGAGATCTTTCAAAAAATGACCTCAAGATCTGGGTTGGATTATTCCTTATTTTTTTTTTAAAAAAAATGAACCCAACATTATTTCAGGGGAAAATCTGATTTTTGGAAACCATGAAATTGGGGAAAGGAACTGAAATTCCAAATCATCTTGGTTGACTTACGATGACGTTCCCACGGAATGTTCTATATTTGAAACCAGGGAAGCTCTTGGCCTCCCATGAAGAGATCCAGGTTTGTGGCCTCCACGCCCTAATTATTAACTTCTGTGGTGGGTGGATTGGTGGAAAAATATCCGTGGAAGTTGTTGGGGGGGAAAAAAAACATCTATTCCGGGACAGACCGTATCTCACGAAGATCGCGTGGTTTTGAACGCTTTATGGAAATCCTTCAGCAGAACTGACTGGCTTCCAAAGCCTGTGTCAACCATCTTCAGTCGTCCATATTCTTTGTTATTCTTTTTTTTTTTCAACGTGATTTTTCAACGTGAAAAATTCCAGGATTATCTCTCAGTAGGAGCAACACCAACGGGCTTCTAAGCTCAACCGCTGGTGACATCTGGATGGCAAAACGGAGGCTTCCTTCTGCAGTACCACGCTTTCAAAGAGAAGACAACCAACCACTCAATTGAGCTCTTCCCAACGCAAACAAGCCTTGGGCTTCCATCTTTTGATCTTGGACCCCTGTCTTTTGATCTCGAACCCCATCTTTTGCTCTTCTTCCTTTGGCCCCCAAACCTCTGCTGACAGGTTGTTGTTTTTTAAATTCACAAGGAACAGTGACTGCCGTGTCCCACTCCTCCTTTGACGGCTGGGTCGGGGAAGTCCGTATCAAGCGTGTCTCTGCAGCTCTGCCAAAGTCCTATCAGAGTCCTCAGGGCAGACAGGAATCCAAGGTGTGACTTCAGCAATCCAGATTAGACTTTGCCTGACTCAGAGAATGCCAGAAAGCAGATCCTTTATATAGGCCATGGGGTGTGGCTCCATGACTCAGTACTTATCCAGGCCTGCCCCTCCCTTCCTTTTGCTGACGTCGCCTCTCCATTCTCCGGAAGCGGGGATCTGTCCACTGCATCATTTCGTCCCCAGCTGCCGGTAATCCCAGCTCGTGGCTGGCTTCAGGCGCACATGCTATCGGAGGGAGGTTTGTTTGCTCAGTTTCTTCGGGCATGGTGCCAGGATTGGGGGCTGGAGGCATGCCAGGACATTCTCCTGTACTATCAGTGTCTGGCAGGAGATGAGAAGGGCCCAGCTGCGGTGGGGGGGGGGAGCGAGCGAGGCACAACAGTGACACTACCATGAAGTGGCATCCAATAGAGCAGGGGTCGGCAATCTTAAACACTCAAAGAGCCATTTGGACCCATTTCCCACAGAAAAGAAAACACCGGGAGCCACAAAACTCCTCCCGTGCCCGACTATTTCTTGAGCGGCCACAAAACTAGCATTTGTAGTTGAATTAAACATTCCGTTTTCTTCTGAAACTTTTCTTTTCTTGGGTTTATCCATGGTTGGCCTACCAGGGCTTGAAAAGCTCAATAAATCACATGCCAGCGAGTGTCGCACATTGGTGGTTGTGACGTATATTTTGAGTGACAGGGAGCCACAGCAGAGGGGTGAAAGAGCCACATGAGGCTCCAGAGCCGTGGGTTGCTGACCCCTGCAATAGAATAACCTTTCCCTCTACTCAAAACTCCGCATTTTTTTTTTTAAAAAAGAAAGCAATCTTTTTATAAACCTTTTATATCTTTATAAAAGAGGCATCTGAAAAAAAGAATGCCAGGTTTTTGAAAGTGGGATGGGGGAAGTAAAAGAAACGAACGTAGCCTGGGAGGGAAATGCATTTTTAAAAGCCCGCAGAAGAGCCAAGAACTCTATTAAAGAAATGTGTGCTAAAAGAGAAAGTGTACGGTGATATTTACATTAATATCTACACACATCTGGGCAGGAACAGGAAACTGGGGCCCCCAGAGGTGGCTGATCTCCAAGCATCCATGAAAATGGACAATATCGGATAGGGTTGCTAAGATATGTAGGTCAATCCTATCAGAAAACCCCAGCCCTCTCGTTCCATCCATTAGGGAAACCTGGACTCTACATCTTTTATAAGAGAATCACAGTTGGAAGGGACCTTGGAGGTCTTCTAGGCTGACCCCCTGCTCAGGCAGGAAACCTTGCAGCATTTCAGACAAATGGGTGCCCGATCGCTTCTTAAAAACCTGATATTCGGTATCAGAATTAAAGACATACAGATGCCACACCGTTCATATATATTAAAAAGTTCCAGTCTTGGCGCATTCACAACTTCTGGAGACAAGTCATGCCATGGATTAGAATCAGAATAGAACTGAAAGGGAGGTTGTAAGCAGTGGTGGAATTCAGCCGGCTCTATCCGGTTCTGGTGAACTGGTTAGCGGCAGCTGCGGGAGGCTCCGCCCACCCACCCAGACATAAACAGATCCCATTTATCCACCTTTTTGACACTCTGTGCATGCACGCGCTCACATTTGCGAACCGGTAGCAAAGGTTAGTGAATACCATCCCTGGTTGTAAGCCAGGAGTGGCAAATTTGATTTCATTGAGGGCTGCATCAGGGTTGTGTTTGACGACGAAGGGCCAAGGGGGAGGGGTGGGGGGGGCGTGGCTGGGGGGGCGTGACAGAAGACCGCACCTCTGCACACATGGTTTTATACACTTATAAAAACAGAGAAGCGTACATTTCTTAATACATACTTGATCTACTTAATCACCCTATAAGAGACAGGCCAGATCAAGAAACTGACTGCACCGCTGGCTGATCCTTTGCTACTTCCAGGCCAGACCTGTGGGCCAGATCTAACTACCCCACCGGCCAGATCTAGCCTGCAATGTCAACTCGCAAAGCATCCCTGCCTGCTCTCGAGTTGCCATAGGCCAGGGGGGATGGGAAACCGGGGAAACGGCACAGCAGCCAAAGACAGATGCACATTCCCTGCTTATCTCTCTCAAGGCTGTATCCCTGGGTTACCTACAGCAGCCGGAGGGGAGTGACCTCTACAACCCTTGAAATTGCTCTGTTGGTGAATGTGATTGATGACACACCCTGGGGGGAGGGGGAGAAACAGGGTCATAATTGGAACGTAAATTACTGGGGCTTATTTTGGGGGTAGGGCTTATATTACGAGCCTCCTGAAAAATCATGCTAGGACTTATTTTCTGGTTGGGTCTTATTTTGGGGAAAATACGGTACTAAATGCACCCATCTGGCTGATAATCTTAACTGGGGCTTATTTTGGGGGTAGGCGCTTATATTATGAGCATCCTGAAAAAATCATGCTAGGACTTATTTTCCGGTTGGGTCTTATTTTGGGGAAAACAGGGTAGCAACGCATCTCACTTGGTACTCAAGTATTTTGCATGCTTTGCAAAAAAAAAAAAAAAAGAGGGGCTTAATTTCATGAGGGAACCCTCAGACTACACTAGAAGCCAAGTGGCTTCTTGCAGGAAGCCAATCCCAAACCTACAAGAACGAAGTTTTACCAACTTACCGGGTTTCCATCAATACCTGGTGGTCCACGTTCCCCCATATCGCCCGGAAAACCCTGCAGGATGAAGGAAAGGGGGGGGGAAACACATTTCCATTATTTTCCCCTTGTGAGAAGAACAGATATTTCAGGAGACACAATGCATTGCGTTAAACATTTTGGCTCTTTTTGCCCATCACGGAAGGGACCAGAACCTGGATGAGTAAAGACCCATTTTCTTTGAAGCTGGTTTGTGCTGGTCTACCTTCCCTAGCAATTCGCACCTGGAATTGTAAAGCAAATCATTGCCCCCCCCACACACAAAAAAATGAACTCTAAATCTCCTTCTGCGTGGAACTTTTAATACTATGCCTTTTCTGGTTGTTTCAAGAATAACAGAATAAAAAGTTGGAAGGGACCTTGGAGGTCTTCTAGTCCAACCCCCTGCCTAGGCAGGAAACCCTACACCACTTCAGACCAATAGTTATCCAATCTCTTCTGAAAAACTTTCAGTGTTGGAGCATTCACAACTTCTGGAGGCAAGTTGCCCCACTGATTAATTGTTCTAACTGTCAGGAAATTTCTCCTTAGTTCTAGGTTGCTTCTCTCCTTGATTAGTTTCCACCAGTTGCTTCTTGTCCTGCCCTCAGGTGCTTTGGAGAATAGCTTGACTCCCTCTTCTTTGGGGCAGCCCCTGAAACACGTCTTGTTGAGTCCATTTGGGATGAGTTTGACCCTGTGGCTCCCGAGGACGTCGACAGGTTGTTGGGGAGGCTGCACGGCACGACATGTTTACTGGACCCGTGCCCTTCCTGGCTGGTACTGGCCACTCAGGCGGTGACACGAGGCTGGCTCCAGAGGATTATCAACGCTTCTTTATTGGAAGGGGTTTTCCCTGCCGCCTTGAAAGAGGCGGTGGTGAGACCCCTCCTTAAGAAGCCTCCTGACCCAGCTATTTTGGGTAATTATCGTCCAGTCTCCAACCTTCGCTTTGTTGCGAAGGTTGTAGAGAGTGCCGTGGCGACAGCTACCCCAATACCTGGATGAAGATGTCTATCTAGACCCGTTCCAGTCCGGCTTCCGGCGGATACAGCACGGTGACAGCTTTGGTCGCATTGGTGGATGATCTCTGGAGGGCCAGGGACAGGGGTTATTCCTCTGCCCTGGTCCTATTAGATCTCTCGGCGGCGTTCGATACCATCGACCATGGTATCTTGCTGCGCCGGCTGGGGGGATTGGGAGTGGGAGGCACCGTATATCGGTGGTTCTCCTCCTATCTCTCCGACCGGACGCAGACGGTGTTGACGGGGGGGCAGAGGTCGACCGCGAGGGGCCTCACTTGTGGGGTCCCGCAGGGGTCGATTCTCTCGCCCCTGCTGTTCAACATCTACATGAAGCCGTTGGGTGAGATCATCAGTGGTTTCGGGGTGAGATACCAGCAGTACGCTGATGATACTCAGCTGTACTTCTCCACCCCGGGCCACCCCAATGAAGTTGTTGAAGTGCTGTCCCGGTGTTTGGAAGCCGTACGGGTCTGGATGGGGAGAAACAGGCTCAAGCTTAATCCCTCCAAGACGGAGTGGCTGTGGATGCCGGCATCCCGATTCAGTCAGCTGCAGCCGCAGCTGGCTGTCGGAGGCGAGTTATTGGCCCCAAAGGATAGGGTGCGCAACTTAGGCGTCCTCCTGGATGATCGGCTGTCGTTTGAAGATCATTTGACGGCCGTCTCCAGGAGGGCCTTCTACCAGGTTCGCCTGGTCCGGCAGTTGCGCCCCTTCCTTGATCGGGATGCCTTATGCACAGTCACTCATGCCCTCGTTACCTCTCGCTTGGATTACTGTAATGCTCTCTACATGGGGCTCCCCTTGAGGTGCACTCGGAGGCTTCAGTTAGTCCAGAATGCAGCTGCGCGGGTGATAGAGGGAGCTACGCGTAGCTCCCATGTAACACCGCTCCTGCGCAGACTGCACTGGCTACCTGTGGCCTTTCGAGTGCACTTTAAGGTGTTGGTTACGACCTTTAAAGTGCTCCATGGCTTAGGACCTGGGTACTTACGGGACCGCCTGCTGTTACCACATGCCTCCCACCGACCCGTACGCTCCCATAGAGAGGGACTTCTCAGGGTGCCGTCCGCCAAACAATGTTGGCTGGCGGCCCCCAGGGGAAGGGCCTTCTCTGTGGGGGCTCCCACTCTCTGGAACAAGCTTCCCCCGGGTTTACGTCAAATACCTGACCTTCGGACATTCCGTCGCGAACTGAAGACACATCTTTTTATTCGCGCGGGGCTGGCTTAATTGGATTTTAAAAGTGAATTTTACCAATTTTAAATGGGGTTTTAATTGACGATAATTTTTAACATCAGGCTAATTTTGAATAAGTTTTTTAAGGGTATTTAAATTGTGTATATTTGTATTGTTGGTTTTATTTTGCCTGTACACCGCCCTGAGTCCTTCGGGAGAAGGGCGGTATAAAAATCAAATAAAATAAATAAATAAATAAATAAATAAATATGAGAAGACGGCTATCCTGTCCCCCCCTAGTCCTTCTTTTCATTAAACTAGACCTACCCAGTTCCTGCAACCGTTCTTCATATGTTTTAGCCTCTAGTCTCCTAATTATCTTTGTTGCTCTTCTCTGCACTCTTTCTAGAGTCTCCACATCTTTTTTACATCGTGGCGACCACAACTAGATGCAGGATTCCAAGTGTGGCCTTACCAAGGCATTATAAAGTGGTATTAACACTTCACGTGATCTTGATTCTATCCCTCTGTTGATGCAGCCTAGAACTGTGTTGGCTTTTTGGGCAACTGCCACACACTGCTGGCTCATATTTAAGCTATTTTCCACTAGGACTCCAAGATCCCTCTCCCAGTTACTACTATTGAGCAAAGCATCTCCAATGCTACAGTGAGTAACCCAAGTCTCTTTTGTGCTTCTCATGTGGATAATTCTGGTTCCCCGCAGGCCTTTCCTACACGGTCTGAACCTGCCTACTTGCGCTTCCATCAAACTGGAAGGAAGAAAGAAGAAAAGTGGTCCATCTCAGATAGGACTTCATGACTTCTTCTACTCGCAGGCAACCAAAAGACCAGAAGCCACACATACACTTCTGTGCAAAGATTTCACTGACAAGCAATTCCAAGCTTCCGAAAGGATTTTGACTGACGTGTTGCCAAAAAGGAAGATCAACTGCAAAGATTAGCGTTTGGGCGCTTCGCCCAGAGTTCATCGAATTTCTATAGAATCAAAGGCAGCATTCAGACGAATGCCGGCAAGTATTTATTTATTTTTTGAACCGGGCAGGCCAGCGTGAATGCATTCTCCATTGTCCAAGGAGAAAGAAAATTTTTACAGATGGCCTCTTTCTTAAGGTTGGTATCGTTTAACACCCCCCCCACACACACACACACCCAAAAAAGCAGTCTGTGCTACGGATATGTGGTGGATCACATTATCAGCCGTGTCAATCAAACGGTTAGGTCACCAAGCATGGAATCAGTGGTAGGATTCAGCCAGTTCGCACCAATTCGGGAAAACCGGTTGTTAACTTTCTGAGCAGTTTTGGCAAATTGGTTGTGGAAGAAATCATTAGGGCAAAGAACCGGTTGTTCAATTACTTGAATCCCACCACTGCATGGAATGGGCTGCTGGGGGTTCGCAGGGGTTCGGGAGAACCTCTAGCTAAGATTCTGTGTGGTTCGGAGAACCCCCAAATCCCACTTCTGGCTGACCCGCTCCTCTCAGGAGTCCCCACGCGGCCCATTTTGGATGCAGGTAAGTGCAGGGCGCACGCAGAGGCTCGGAGAGGGCGAAAAATGGGCTTACCAGAAGTTCAGGCCTGTTTCTAGCCTCCAGAGGGCCTCTGGACCCTGGGGAGGCCATTTTTGCCCTCATGGAGGCTTGAGAGAAGCCTCCGGAGCCTGGGGAGGGCAAAAATGCTGCCCCTCCCCTCTCATCATGGTGCAGGAGGCTGACTAGGCCACGCCCACCATGGCCACACCCACCCAGCAACCGGGCAGAGAACCCCTTGCTAAAATATTTGAAGCCCACCCCTGAATGGGTCTGTCCTCTTTCTTAAAAGGCAGGAGTAACACGCGCTCCCCACGAGATGCGATCAACCGTTGGAATCCAGTCTGCTTTTGAAAAATCCAGATAGGATCCCAGCTTCACGGCAGCCCCCGGGGGGCCAATGAAACATTCCGGCTAAATGGGATCAGCAGGAAGCTTCCAGGAAAAAAAATCTACTGACTTGTATTGTGAGTCATTTTGATGAAGCATCTCATCAAAGTGATTTTTCTTTAGCACTGACTGTTTAGATACTGTTTAGATTAGAGGGAAAGCAGGAAGTCTGCTACGGTACAGGAGCTGTTGAAACTCAACAATTTTTGATGCTGGAAAGCTATCAGGAACTCTTCTCTCCAGGCCCTTAACTAGCTGGTTAAATCATTTACCTACGGGACCGCCTACTGCCACCAGTAGCCTCCCACCGACCTGTGCGCTCCCACAGAGAGGGCCTCCTCCGGGTACCGTCGGCCAAACAATGTCGGCTGGCGACCCCCAGGGGAAGGGCCTTCTCTGTGGGGGCTCCTGCCCTCTGAAATGAGCTACCTCCGGGGCTTCGGCAACTCCCCGACCTCCGGACCTTTCGCCGCGAGCTGAAGATGCTCTTGTTCCAGTGTGCAGGGCTATCTTAAACGTAGTTTTTAATTGGGGTTTTTTTAAAAATTGGGGTTTTTAAACGGGGTTTTTAATTGTATTCTAATTTTTAGGCCCTACATTGAATTAGTTTTTTATACTGTTTTTAAACTGGTGTTATATGTATCTTTGTATTTTATCGGCTGTGAACCGCCCTGAGTCCTTCGGGAGAAGGGCGGTATACAAATTAATTAAATAAATAATAAATAAATAAATAAATAAATAAATAAATAAATAAATAAATAAATAAATAAATAAATTTAGCTCTAGATCAGGGGTCTCCAACCTTGGCAACTTTAAGATTTGTGAACTTCAACTCCCAGAGTTCCGCAGCCAGCTTTGCTGCTCTAGATGAGACTCTTCCAAGCCCACAATTCTTCTGCAATGGTCAGAAGAACCTGTTTTAAGCACGCCATCCTGGGCTCTAAACTCAAACGTCCATGGAGGTTCTCAGTCTTCCAGGTCATGGTTGTCCCAAAGGTGCTTTTTTCAAGAGGCAACTGGACTTCCTTGTTTTTGTTTGAAGATGTTTCGCTTCTCATCCAAGAAGCTTCTTCCGCTCTTCTTTGTCTCCTTGCTACTAACCTGCCTCCCATTGAGGACCTGTATACTGCACGGGTCAAAAAGAGGGCTGTGAAAATATTTACAGATCCCTCACATCCAGGACATAAACTGTTTCAACTCCTACCCTCAAAACGACGCTATAGAGCACTGCACCAACAGAACAACTAGACACCTGAACAGTTTTTTCCTGAATGCCATCACTCTGCTTAACAACTTATTCCCACAACACTGTCAAATAATTTACAGTATTACTATTATTCTTCTCTTCCTCACTAGAATCTATCTCTTCCCACTTATTACTGTAACCATGTTGCTTGTATCTTTCAATTTATATTGTTTTTATTTGTTTCCTAGTACGATTTGATACTTATTAGTAACCTTGACTATCACTAAGTGTTGTATCTTTTTATTCTTGATGAATGTATTTTATTCTCCTTATGTACACTGAGAGTATATACACCTAAGACAAATTCCTTGTGTTTTCCAATCACACTTGGCCAATTAAGAATTCTATTCTATTCTATTCTATTCTATTCTATTCTATTCTATTCTATTCTATTCTATTCTATTCCATTCCATTCCATTCCATTCCACTCTACTCTCTACTCTCTACTCTCTACTCTCTATTCTATTCTATTCTATTCTATTCTATTCTATTCTATTCTATTCTATTCTATTCCATTCCATTCCATTCCATTCCATTCCATTCCATTCCACTCTACTCTCTACTCTCTATTCTATTCTATTCTATTCTATTCTATTCTATTCTATTCTATTCTATTCTATTCTATTCCATTCCATTCCATTCCATTCTATTCTATTCTATTCTATTCTATTCTATTCTATTCTTTAAACGATCTATTGACGATCCTCAGGAATGGCTTAAAATTATCCAGCACTCACTGGCATTAAACGAACAATACAAGCCGTGAACTGTCCTAACTTGGAACATATTGTAACACAATATTTATCCTGTTGGATTTAATCAAGAATGTTTGTTTCTTTGTTTTTATATCTGGCTCACCTCACCTAATATATCAGTCCACTTAAAGTACATTGTTTCAGGTCTCAAGAAAGAAAAGGATTGGTTTACCACTATTCTCACATGCGTCGAAAAGAATGTGTAAGCCACAATAGAAGGTAAATTAATTAAATTAAATTAAATTAAATTAAATTAAATTAAATTAAATTAAATTAAATTAAATTAAATTAAATTAAATTAAATTAAATTAAATTAAATTAAATAAATAAATAAATAAATAAATAAATAAATAAATAAATAAATAAATAAATAAATAAATAAAGGTGTGCATGAAGATATGCAGGAGCCAAACCCTTAGTCTGCAGGATTATGAATCTGCCTTTCCCTTCATAGAGAAGGAGCCCGTCCAACAGATGGTTAAGAATTTGAAACTATGCATAAAATGTATGTATATTTTTTTTTCCCAGCTAAGGGAGTTCAACCGGTCAGTTCGCATGAAATGCCACGAACCCTTTCAAATAGTCTGCCCTCCCGTTTATGGAGATTAGACCTCAGTGGAGAAAGACAAATGGAGGAGAACATGACAATGACCCAGGATGCAAGTGTTGTGGCCCGCAAACTGACAGCAGACTCAGACAATGAGGAGGTTGGGGAGGAACTTGGGCCAGTTTTGGAGTCTGGGGAAGGCTCTGATGGATGCTCTGCATCAGAGGCAGAGCTAGAACCAGGGCCATCCGACATTTCCCAGCCACCAGAGAGGCAGCTGTCTTTGGAGGCTGAGATGAGTGAGGAGGAAGAAAAGCTGGAGCCTGTTCCAGATTGTATGTATGCACAGAGCTGCTAGGAGAGGAGAACAACAGAGGAAAAGGAGTCGACTCTGGAAGCAAAGCACACGTGGACGCTGAATGGCCCCTCCCTGGCTGGGGAATAAATAGAAGCAAAGGGGAGTGGTTGTCGTAGGAGACAACCGTTCGTATTTCTGACGATTTTGCTCATTGTGTTTCGTGCCACAAAGACTGCTTGCTAGAACTTAAGTTGCAGCCTTTCGGCTGGGAGCTCACGGCCTTGCAATTATTGCAAGGAACTGATAAGGTTTGTTGCTGCCGTTAACCCCTTGCAGGACTCCTGCCTGGACTTTTTGGTGGGTGAATGCCAATTAATTCACAAGAGGTAAATAAAGAGGGAGTTTTCGTGACAAGGAGTCTGTCAGGCTGGGTCAGAACAGCAAAGAGAAGACACCAAAGCAAGAGATCAGAGGAAGATCTTGCGTTTCTCCGAGTCTTAAAAAGGGCCAAAGAGAAAAGTGGTGAAAGGAGAAGAAAATAGTACGAAAGAGTGAGTGGGGAATGAAGCACGGAGAGTTGGAAAAAAAAAGAAAAGGAAGAAGCAAAATATTGTGGTGGATCTTTTTGAAGATGCTGCAAGATCTGGAAGAAGATCTTAAGGTCTTAATTAAGTCCTCCAGTTAAAAGAAAGGGGACAGCTTAAAAGAGTACAGTTGAGAATGATAAAAGTGAGCTAGGTGAGCAAAAGAGAGCTAATTTTTAATCCAGGTTTCCAGGTCAGAAGAAGGCCCTCAAAGAACCTGCTTTTTATCTTGCGGAGCCAACCCATCTCCTCTCATCTCACAAGCCCTATCAAACCCTGCACCAGTTAACAGCGGTGTCGCCCAAGGCAGCGTTTTAGGACCCACACTCTTCATAGTTTACATAAATGACATTTGCAATCATATTATAAGCAACTGCATTCTCTTCGCTGACGACGTCAAATTATTCAACACCACCGACGATGATGATGCTACCCTACAAAGCGACCTTGACTATGTGTCAAACAATTGGCAACTCCAAATCTCAACCAACAAATGCTCCGTCTTACACATTGGCCAAAAAAAAAAAAAAAAAATCAGAACATCAAATACAAGCTGGGCGGATACGACCTCGTAGACGACCCGCACTCTGTCAAAGACCTTGGAGTACTCATCTCAAATGATCTAAGCGCCAGAGCTCAGTTTGCACTGAGTTTGGCACAGCATTGCCAAAAAGGCATTAAGAGTTGCAAACCTGCACAATATTGGAAGAAGGAAGATTCGCCTACAATTGAAGAATGGACACTTAAAGTATCGAACTTAGCAGAAATGGCAAAACTTGCAGCATATTTGAAAGACTATTCACAAGAAAGATATATATTGGAATGGAGAAGTTGGATTGATTATATTCAAAACAAATATCAGACTAAAAAGTATCAAATAGCTTATGAGTGACTGCAGGAAGTGTACTGTATTAGTGTATTTGTTTAAATGGGAAAGGGGAGTTAAGGTTGCAAAGGGGAGAGGAGAAGTTATGGGTGATGGTTTATAGTTGTATTTTAGCTTATGACTGTTAGATGCAATACCCTGTATTTTGCTCTGGGAAGTCTCGGGGGGTGGGGTGGGGGGAAGGGTCGAGGGGAGGGTGGAGGGGAGAAGGTGGAGGGAAAGTGGGGGGGAATAATTGTTGAAATTTTTTTTAAAAAAAAACCTTTTCAAAAAAAAAAAAGAGTTGTAAACCTAATCTTGCGAAGCTTCTTCTCCGGTAATGTTATACTGCAAACAAGGGCATACAAAACCTTTACTAGACCAATTCTTGAATACAGCTTGTCTGTCTGGAATCCGCACTGTATATCGGACATTAATACAATTGAGCGAGTCCAGAGGTATTTCACAAGAAGAGTCCTCCACTCCTCTGCTCGCAACAAAATACCTTATGCCACCAGGGTTGAAATTTTAGGCTTGGACAACCTAGAACTATGCAGCCTATGGTCCAACCTAAGCATAGTACACAAAATTGTCCGTTACAATATCCTACCTGTCAACGACTACTTCAGCTTCAACTGCAATAATACACGGGCAAACAATAGATACAAACTCAAGGTAAACTGCTCCAAACTCGATTGCAGAAAATACGACTTCAGCAACAGAGTGGTCAATGCCTGGAATGTCCTACCTGACTCTGTTGTTACATCCTCAACCCCCCATAAACTTTAACCTTAGACTGTCTACCGTTGACCTCACCCCATTCCTAAGAGGTCAGTAAGGGGGCGTGCATAAGCGCACCAGCGTGCCCTACCGTCCCTGTCCTACTGTCCCCATTTATTTGTTCCCATTTCCTGTATTAATATCCATGTTTATACTTACCTCGTACATGTTTGACAAACTGAATAAATAAATAAAATCTCACAAATCAGGTCTTTGTTGACCGATTCAAGCCAAACAGCTAATCTGGCTTCCCAACAATTGTGACCACCGAGGCTCAAACAATTCCAAACATTTCAGCAATGTTTGTTCTCTACCCATGGTGCACGGCTGGTGTTATCAAGGAGGAAACAAAACCCTTGCAAGTTTTTTTTTTAGGTTGAGCTCCATGCAGGAATTTGCATTTTGCCGCAAGGAAGGAAGCTCTGCAGCTTCTCAACTGCAGACTTTGTTGAATAAGATAGCAAACAGCAGGCTGTGTCTTCTCCAAGGCAGGGAACCTTCTTCATGTTGCATCAACCGAACCATCAAAGAAGGAACAGAAAATATGAAGGGATGGTCAAAGTAATCAGTAAGGGTCTACATTTAGGCAAGAAAAACAAAATGCACAGGTACCGTATACGTGGTACCTTGCTCAATAGTAGTATCTTGGAGTCCTAGTGGACAAACGCTTAAATATGAGCCAGCCGTGTGCAGCAGCAGCCAAAAAAGCCAACACAGTTCTAGGGTGCATCAACAGAGGGATAGAATCAAGATCACGTGAATGGTTAATACCACTTTATAAGGCCTTGGTAAGGCCACACTTGGAGTATTGCATTCAGTTTTGGTCATCACGATGTAAAAAAGATGCTGAGATTCTAGAAAGAGGGCAGAGAAGAGCAACAAATATGATTGGGGGACTGGAGGCTAAAACATATGAAGAACGGTTGCAGGAATTCTAGTCTGATGAAAAGAAGGAGTAGGGGAGACATGATAGCAGCCTTCCAATATCTCAGGGGCTGCCCCAAAGAAGAGGGAGTCAAGCTGTTCTCCAAAGCACCTGAGGGCAGGACAAGAAGCAAAGGGTGGAAACTGATCAAGGAAAGAAGCAACTTAGAACTAAGGAGAAATTTCCTGACAGTGAGAACAATTCATCAGTGGAACAACTTGCCTCCAGAAGTCATGAATGCTCCAACACTGGAAGTTTTTAAGAAAAGATTGGATAGCCATTTGTCTGAAGTGGTGCAGGGTTTCCTGCCTAGGCAGGGGGTTGGGCTAGAAGACCTCCAAGGTCCCTTCCAACTCTGTTATTCTATTCTAATCCGCTCCTTGTGTCTCCTCTACAAACTACAGTTCGAGGTCAGACTCAAACATCCCTTCAGAGTCTGACTTGGAATTGCAGTTTGTAGAGGAGACCCATGGAGTTGATCATGCATGGTCTAATGTGGATCATCAAAAGAAAAACAGAGTTGGAGGTCTTCTAGTCCAATCCCCTTGCCCAAACAGGAAACCCTATACCATTCCAGACAAGTGGCTGTCCAGGCTCTTCTCAAACAACCTCCAGTGATGACTTCTGGTGGCGAGCTGTTCCACTGGTTAATTGTTCTCACAGTTAGGAAATTCTAGGTTGATGGTGAGCTATCCTTTATGAGAGAGGCCAAATGGCCAGCTGTCACTCATGGCTCAGCACTGGATTGGGGGATAGATGAAGTGATCTCAAAGGATCCATCCAGTGTTGGGATTCAAGTAATTTAACAACCGGTTCTCTGCCCTAATGATTTCTTCCAACAACCAGTTTGCCAAACTGCTCAGAAAGTTAACAACCGGTTCGCCCGAAGTGGTGCGAACTGGCTGAATCCCACTACTGGATCCATCCCACCTCATCATTTGGATATCGCTGAAGATAAAACAACTTCTCAGATCTATTCTTCAAGAGTGGTAGAAGGTCGCAGAACTAAAGTAATGTATTTTGCGCTCATTTTTCTCCTTGCTGTTTGCAGGCATCTGATCGTAAGAACTATATCTTAAGCATGGAAGCTCTACACTCGCCACTTAAAATTCTATTTTTTCACTAAGTCTGGACGATACAAAGATGGTCACACTTGCAGTGTAGGCGACACGCCTCCAGAAGAGAAAGGCCAAATAAATAAAAAGAAGATTGTTTAGGACCTTCAATAAAATGAGGCTGGGGCAGAGTTGAAGCAATTGAGACTTACTGGAAGGTTTGCTTTGCTTTGCTAGAGCAAAATAGATTATTTCTAACTATTGTAAAATGGGCTTTTCAAGCCATTTAGCTCACACTCTCCAAAAATAGTTATTGTTTTGGGTTTTTTTAGTTTTTTTTCTCTTGGCTCAAGAGTGGATGTTCAATCTTGAGATCATAGTTGAAAAAAAAAAGGTCTGAGAAATTGGATCCAAGCAGGTGAAACAGCGCCGGGGATAGATTGCCAACGATTGCAGGGTTTGCAAAAATATAAATCTTTACAAAATATATACACCAGGGGTGGGCTGCTAGGGGTTCGGGAGAACCTCTAGCTAAGATTCTGTGCAGTTCGGAGAACCCCCCCAAATCCCACTCCTGGCTGGCTGTACCAATCCCACCCCTCCCCTCCCAGGAGTCTCCACGCGGCCCGTTTCGGATGCAGGTAAGTGCAGCGCGTGCGCAGAGACTCGGAGAGGGTGAAAAACGGGCCTACCAGAAGTTTGAGAAGGCCAGAAACGGACCTGTTTCCACCCTCCAGAGGGCCTCCAGAGCCTGGGGAGGCTGTTTGTGCTCTCCTGGAAGTTCGAGGAAAGCCTCCGGAGCCCCAGGAGAGCAAAAACACATACATACACACCGCCATGCTGCAGGAGGCCAACTAGGCCACACCCACCATGGCCATGCCCACCCAGCAACCGGGCAGAGAACTCCTTGCTAAAATTTTTGAAGCCCACCCCTTGACTATACGCACTTTAAAGGTAAAGGTTCCCCTCACACATCTGTGCTAGTCATTCCCGACTCTAGGGGACGGTGCTCATCTCCGTTTCAAAGCCGAAGAGCCAGCGCTGTCCGAAAACATCTCCGTGGTCATGTGGCTGGCATGACTCAACGCCAAAGGCGCATGGAACGCTGTTACCTTCCCACCAAAGGTGTCCCTATTTTTCTACTTGTATTTTTTACGTGCTTTCGAACTGCTAGGTTGGCAGAAGCTGAGACAAGTCACGGGAGCGCACCCCGTTACACGGCGCTAGGGATTCGAACCGCTGAACCACCAGCCTCTCAATCGACGAGCTCAGCGACTTAGCCACTGAGCCACCGCGCCCCCTATAGACGCACTTTACTAGATGTCTACTCCAGGGAAAGAGAACTGGTCGTCCTTTGTGTGATTTGACCCACAACTCCCATCCGCCCGGCCTGAAAGGGTGCTGGGAGGTATAGTCTGTCGACAAAGATGAGAGGGACGTCACCATCTCCATAACAAGGACTCGTCCCATCAAAAGATGGGTTCCTTTTTTTCTTTTTTTAGTTTTGAAGATATTTTAATCTTTTGCAAAAGGCATTTCCAAAGCAACCAGGTTAGATCCCAGCTTTAGAGATCTTCCCCTCTATTAAAGGACCGTGGGTGAATGGATCTTGCACTGGTCCGCGTGTGTTGCACAGTTTTTGGAGCGTCGCAAACTCCAGCTGGCTACGGGCTGCTCTATTCCGACTGCCCCCTTTCTAAATTTGGCAAGGCAAAAAGAGAGCGTTTATTTCACAGCGCAGGATTTCCAAGACCTCTGCAGCCAACATAAGCTTTGAGATGCTCGCTAGATTTATTTCTTCTCTCGCCCTCTGTCCCAAGCCCCCCCCCCAGATTACTATTTTAAATGAATCTTGACTGGATTCCCCCTTTCTATGATTCCTCAGTCCTTTTCTTCTGCCTGTGTGTACGTCAGGGGTGGCCTTCAAAAATTTTAGCAAGGGGTTCTCTGCCCAGTTGCTGGGTGGCCGTGGCCATGGTGAGCATGGCCCAGTCAGCCTCCTGCACCATGGCGGGGGTTTATGTGTTTGTTTTTGCCCTCCCAGGGCTCTGGAGGCTTTCCTTGAATCTCCGGGAGGGTGAAAACAGCCTCCCCAGGCTCCGGAGGCCCTTTGCAGACCAGAAATGGGACCCTTTCCGGCCCGTTTCCGGCCTTCCCGAACTTCCAGTAGGCCCGTTTTTCACCTTCCCCGAGCCTCCACGCGTGCCCTGCACTTACCTGCATCCAAAACGGGCCACCTGGGGACTCCTGGGAGAGGTGGGGTGGGAGGGGCATGGGAGGGCCAGCCAGGAGTGCCGTTTTCCGAACTGCACAGACTCTTCGCTAGAGGGGTCTCCCGAAACCCCTGCGAACCCCCAGCAGCCCCACCCCTGGTCCACAGACACCATCGATGGTCTCTCTAGATCCCTCTGAGCAAGACGGAGAGAAACAAACAAGAGATTGGAGAGGAAGGGGAAACTTTGAGAAAATTGGGAGAGACTTTCAGCTCCACGTGGCGTGCAACCAAGCGTCTTTCCTGCCAAAGCTGTGGCGGACAACCAATTGGGTCAAGGACTGAATGATGCCTTCTGTGAATGGGGGAATTCCTCCACCACTTGTTCTTTTGTAAAAAAGATTCCTTTCCCACCCTAAACATCTGAATTGTCCCTCTGGACACATCAACGTTATGTGTTGGGTTTCCCAGAGCTTCGAGAATGAGTGTGAGTGTGACAGTCCTCCCTCCAGTTGACACGCTACCCTACTTGCCGTTTCCCCCAGGCAGCTCTTTGTGGCTTGGAGGGACTGGAAAAGAGCAGCGTGGATGAGGAGCGGAATGGTCAAAAGTCCCTTCCCAACATTCATCATGTCCCTTCCCTGCCCCTGCTGAGCTGAGCTCCCTTGGAAGGCTTCCAAGCTCTGACTCACGTCCAGCGCATCTATTTTAATCCCCTCTTTTTTTTAACATTGTTACATCATTCCAGGAGGCCTACTGAATGAATCTCAATCTCAATCTCTCTCTCTCTCCCTCCCTCCCTCCCTCCCTCCCTCTCTCTCTCACTTTCTCTCTTTCTCTCTCTCATCTATCTATCTATCTATCTATCTATCTATCTATCTATCTATCTATCTATCTATCTCAATCTCTATCTCTATCTCTATTTATCTCTATCTCTATCCCTCTCTCTCTTTCTCTCTCTACCTATATCTATCTATCTATCTATCTATCTATCTATCTATCTATCTATCTATCTATCTATCTATCTATCCATTCCTTACCTATCTAAACTTCTCTATCAGTTTATCTATCTACTGATCACTGTCTGCTGTCTATCTATCCATTCAATTTGTCTATCTACTCAAATTGTTTGTTTCTATGTCTGTGTATTATCTATCTACCTAGCTATTCATTCAATTTATCTATCTACTCAACTTGTCTGTTTCCATGTCTATTTATTATCTATCTACCTAGCTATCCATTCAATTTATCTATCTACTCAACTTGTCTGTCTGCTTGCCTATCATCTATCTATCTATCTATCTATCTATCTATCTATCTATCTATCTATCTATCTATCTATCTAATTTGTATTGAGTTATATTTATTCATCCAACTTGTTTATCTACCCATCCACCTCTATCATCTATTATCTGTCTGTCTGTCTATCCAGCTCCAGCTATCTACTATATCGTCCATCTGCCTGTCTGCCCCCCTCTCTCTCCCTACCTATCACTTCATGGAAGAAGTTTGGCATAACTCTTTGCTAAAGAATGGGATGTGGATGTTGTGGTCCACCAGCAGCCCACGGAGCTAGCCGCAGAGTCGGACAGTGAGGAGGCTGGGGAGGACCATGGGCCAGTCCTGGACTCTGTGGAAGGCCCAGACGAGGGCTCTGTGTCAGAGGCAGAGATGGGGCCAGGGCCATCTGGGAGTGATCTGTGGACACCGGAGCCTCCAGAGGTGAACAGCAGAAAGGCAGAGGAACAGGAAGAGCCTGCTCCTAGAGCACGCATGCAAAAAGCTGCCAGAAGGCAAGAACAGCTAAAGCAAAAAGGAGGACTCAGGAGTAAGGCCAGGAGATTATTGGCCCCTCCCATAAGGCTTAAAAGAGCAGCAACGGCTCTTGGGCTCTTTGTAGGAAAGCAACATTGCTACAATTGTTTCAAGTCGGCATCGCTTGTTTCTGAACTTTGTGGGGCTTTGCCAAAAAAAAGCCTTTGGCAGGGTACCAAAGAAGACAAAGGTTTGTGATAAGGCCGAAGGACTTTTTCTGAAGGACTTTGTTTTGGACTTAATTTGGACTAAACTGGGAATGAAGTAATTCCCAGCTGTTATAATAAAATATGTTTGTTTAAGACTAAGTGGCTCTTTTATGCCTAAGTGAGCCTAGGTCACAACATACATACATACATCCACCTCCATCTATCTATCATCTATTATCTCTCTGTCTATCTATCCAGCTCCAACTTTCTCATGTATCATCCATCTGTCTGCCTGCCCCCCACCTCCCTACCTATCACTTCATGGAAGAAATTTGGCATAATTCTTTGCTAAAGAATGGGATGTGGAAGAGATTCTGATAGACCTGAAAATTGGGGCAGGGGGCACCAAAGGCCCACGGGTTTCCCACCCTGGAAGAACACCAAATGTTCTCCTCTTAACACCAAACTAGGAGCTTGAAGACAGATGGGAAAATTCTCAGGACTTCTCAAGATGGAAGAATCCTATGAATGGATACTCAATTCTTTTAAAGAAGCCAAGCCGGTTCTTAATCCGGAGGCCAAGTGTTGTGTCTGCGCCCCCCGAGCCGGGCCTCCTTCCAGAAAGTGACTTGGAAAGTGAGGGGGAAGGGCCGTCAGGACTTACCTCGGGAGCACCGGCTTCCCTGGCTCAGCTCCAGGAGCCAGAGGCAGGCCAGCTGGAGGAGATAACGAGGCCTCCGTCCCCTGACTCTTTCCCCCCCAGGCCACGCCTTCAGACCCGGCTGATGGCAATCAGGCCTGGCTGGACCCTAGGTTTCGTAGCAGGAGAGGCGGGAACAACAGAAGCAGGGGTGGGGCAGGCCTAGGAAGTGCTGAGTCATGGAGCCACACCCCACAGGATATAAAGGCAGCAAGAGCTGCTGTGCCTCTTCGTAGCAGGCAAATCAACTGCTTAACTAAGAGCTGAAGTTTGTTCCTGGGTGACTCATCAGCGTCGAGGGAGGTAACAGAGACACTTGGCTCACTATTTTGCTGCCAGAGCTGATAGTGCCAGCTAATTAAGCCCTCACTCAGACGGAGGCAAAGGGGGACAGAATACCAAGCCTTTAGAAAGAAGGTCTCCTTAACGCCTCTCTGGCTAAAATCAACCTAATCTGAGGGCACCTAGTTGTAGTATAAGCAACACACTTCTTCACAGAAGTGTACTGACACATGAATGGTCAAGAAACTTGGCAAAATTGAAAATCAGAGGAGAAACATCACAACAGGAGTACTCATCTCAAATGATCTAAGCCCCAGAGCTCCCTGTAACAGCATTGCCGAAAAGGCATTAAGAGTACTTAACCTAATTTTGCAAAGCTTCTTCTCCAGTAACATCGAACTGCAAAACAGGGCATACAAAACCTTTGCCAGACCAATTCTTGAATACAGCATCCACACTGTATATCGGACATTAGTACAATTGAGAAGTAATACAATCCAGAGGTATTTCACGAGAAGCGTCCTCCACTAAAGAATCATGTGTTGAGAAGTGCTCTTTTGCGGGTCTGGAATAAATATTCCTATAAATTAGATTACAAGATTCCTATATGGGCGAGCCCTAGACATGCAATAGAGAATATAAATATAGAACAGAAACAGGAAATGATTACATATAAAGAACTTTTGTATGCTGAAGGAGGTAGATTGCAATTAAAATCATTACAGGTATTAAATGAAGAAGGGAGGAATTATACTTGGTTTCAATATGGGCAAATAAGTGCTAGATGGAAAGAAGATCAAAAAATTGGTATAATGCAAAGGGAGGAAAATTTAATAAAGCAAATTAGAAATCAGACCCAGGAGCATATAAAGAGATTGTATAATGTGTTGCTTGAAATAGATTCGGAAAAGGATTTGGTAAAGGATTGTATGATAAAATGGGCACAGAATATTCAGGAACCAATAATGTTGGAAACATGGGAGAAAATCTGGGTTAGAAATGTTAAGTTTACACAAGCACAGAATTTAAGGAAAATTTTTATAAGATGTTTTATAGATGGCATTTAGATCCCAAAAAATTATCATGTATGTATCCTAATATCCAAGCGAAATGTTGGAGGTGTGATTGTGATGATGCTACATATTTTCATATTTGGTGGACTTGCAAGAAAATTAAGGTCTTTTGGATAAGAATTTGGTGGATTATTCAAAATGTACTGAAGAAGAAGATAAAGTTCCTGCCACAATTTTTCCTTTTGGGAATTATAATGGATTGTACAGGGATTGAGACTAAATTGATTTTGAACTTAATAACAGCAGCAAGACTGTTGATTGGACAATACTGGAAGAAAGAAGAGATACCTACAATAGAAGAATGGATATTGAAAGTTATTAATTTGGCTGAGATGGCTAAAATCTCAGCGTTTTTAAAAGACAATACGCAGGAAAGATATTTAATTGAATGGAAAAAATGGATTGATTATCTACAAAATAGGTATCAGATTAAGAAATATCAGATTGCCTTTGAATAATTAGAAAGTTATTTTATGTAATGGGGAGGGGGTTGGGAGACGAAAAGCTTTGGATGTGGTTATTTGGATTGGAAGGGAAAATTTTATTCTATGTTTGGTTTATGTATAACTTTACCTTGTGATTGACCCGGGAAGCCGGGGGGTGGGGGAGGGAGGGGGGTGTTTTGGTTTTTTTTTGGGAGGGAGGGGGAAAAAAGGGGGAAAAATGTTTTTGTTTTTTTAAAACTCTTTCAATAAAAAAAAAGAGAAGCGTCCTCCACTCCTCTGCTCACAATAGAATCCCTTATGCCACCAGGCTTGAAATTTTGGACCTGGACAACCTAGAACTACGCCGTCTACGGTCTGACCTAAGTATAGTACACATAATTGTCTGCCACAACATCCTACTTCAGCTTCAACCACAATAATACATGGACAAACAATCGATACAAACTCAAGGTAAACCGCTCTAAACTCGATTGCAGGAAATACGACTTCAGCAACAGAATGGTCGACGTCTAGAATGCTCTACCCGACTCCGTTGTTACATCCTCAAACCCCCGTAGCTTCAACCTTCAACTGTCTACCGTGGACCTCACCCCATTCCTAAGAGGTTGTCGTGTCCCACTCCTCCACTGACGACCGGGTCATGGAAATCCAAATCAGGCGTGCCTCTGCAGCTCTGCCAAAGTCCTAGCAAAGTTCTCAAGGCAGCCAGGAGACCAGAAAGTGACTTCAGCAAGATATGTTTAGACTTTGCCTGACTCAGAGAATGCCAGAAAGCAGGTCCTTTATATAGGCCATGGGGTGTGGCTCCATGACTCAGCACTTATCCAGGCCTGCCCCTCCCTTCCTTTTGTCGCCACCGCCTATCAATTCTTCTGACGCGAGGGTCACTCCAGTCTGCAGCTGTTGGCAATTGACCTTCCTCAGGCTCACATGCTGTGGGGGAGGGGGAGGGGTCTAGTTGCTCCGTTTGCCTGGGCATGGAGCCAGAGCTGGGGGCTGGAGGTACTTCTTCCTCCTCAGCCTGTCTAGGCATGGAGCCAGGGCTGGGGCCGGGAAGCATACTAGGACATTCCTCAGCGTTCGGAAGCAGATAAGAAGGCCCCGGCTGCGGTGAAAGCGGGTGGGACACAACAGAGGTCCGTAAAGGGGGTGTGCATAAGCGCATCAGTGCGCCTGCCTTCCCTGTCCTACTGCCCCCATTTATTTGTACTCTGTGCTCATCTCCACGTTTCTACTTATCCCTGTCATCTCGTACATGTTTGACAAACTGAATAAAAAAAAATAAAAATAAAAACAACGGCCAAAAAAACCCAGCTTGTCACACTAGTCAACCAGAACATCCATTTCTCTCCTAAACATTTTTCCCCTCTTCTTTTATACTTATTCCTTAAATACTCTCCATGGAGGGAAAAATCAGCCCACTGGTTTGGTGGGTGTGGCATGGCTTGGTGGGCGTGGCTTGGTGTGCGTGGCAAGGGAAGGATACTGTAAAATCTCCATTCCCACCCCACTCCAGAGGAAGGTTACTGCAAAAATCCCCATTTCCTCCCCATCAGCTGGGACTTGGGAGGCAGAGAATAGATGGGGGTGGGGCCAGTCAGAATTGTTACTACCGGTTCTCCGAACTACTCAAAATTTCCGCTACCGGTTCTCCAGAAGTGGTCAGAACCTGCTGGAACCCATCTCTGCTCGGAACAGCAGAGATATTCCGGTTGTTTTGAGACCAATTGGGAAGAAATATGAGCCTCTCTCCCTCCCACACGTCCAAGTTTATTTTCCACTACAGTCTTTCCGCTGTAATTATACCCATTAGCAAATGCACGCTAAGATTAAGCGTGCTCAGAAAAAACCCACTGCAATATCTGTTAACAGTTCTCTTTAATTGCACGTTAGAGGTTTTTCTTTCTTTTTCTTTTTTTAAGCGCTGCAACGCAAATGATTCAGAAATGGAAGGTTTGGCTTTGCTTTGTTTGCCGAGAAAATCCCAACCGGAGTGAAAAACATTTGCCAAAGAGAATGTCACCCATCTCTCCTAGGAGGGGGGAGGGAGACTCCATTAAGAACAACATCAAAGTTAAGTGCTCTTACTAAAAAAAGCGACGGGAAATATGAGGATTTGGAGTGGAAGACCGTGTGAGGGTGGAACATCTGGAGAACACTGGGAATTCTGATACAATGCAAGTTGCATCGAACTCCCCCAGCAGATTTTTACGCTGAGCAACGGTTGTTTAAGTTTAGTTTATAGCTCATTTTGGTTTTGTGGGATTGTCCCCCTTTCCTTTTCTCTATTTTGTTTTAACAGTTACAAACCCCAAAGTCTGTGATCTGAGCAGTACTTATCAGCTCTGGGAACTGGGACCAGATTCCTGCCTTCAAACACCCCCCCCCCCGCCAGACCTTCTCAACTTGATAAAACTTGATAAAACTTTACAGATCCCTCACATCCAGGACATAAACTGTTTCAACTCCTACCCTCAAAACGACGCTATAGAGCACTGCACACCAGAACAACTAGACACAAGAACAGTTTTTTCCCGAAGGCCATCACTCTGCTAAACAAATAATTCCCTCAACACTGTCAAACTATTTACTGAATCTGCACTACTATGAATCTTCTCATAGTTCCCATCACCCATCTCTTTCCACTTATGACTGTATGACTGTAACTTTGTTGCTGGCAATCCTTATGAGTTATATTGATATATTGACCATCAATTGTATTGTACCTTGATGAACATATCTTTTCTTTTATGTACACTGAGAGCATCTGCACCAAGACAAATTCCTTGTGTGTCCAATCACACTTGGCCAATAAAAAATGCTATTCTATTCTATTCTATTCTATTCTATTGATGTTGGTCGTGCTCACTTAATGATGGGTAAAGTTAAAAAAAAAACAAAAAAAAACCAAGAAGAAAAACATTGTATGGAGCAAGAGTTGGGTGATTTTTCCAGCCACAATGGATAAAATCCATCTGCCATTTTAGGCTAAAGTTGCATTAACTTGCATTAAATCCTATTTTCTGTTTAATCCAGGTTCAGGCTTAATAGATAGCCAACCCTCTAAAACAGGGGTCTCTAACCTTGGCAACTTTAAGACTTGTGGACTTCACCTCCCAGAATTCCTCAGCCAGCTGGGAGTTGAAGTCCACAAGTCTTAAAGTTGCCAAGGTTGGAGAGTCCTACTCTAAAACATCTGTTGAACCAAGAGCTTTGCTTAATATTTGGGGAACAAGACCCATGTTTCATTAGATGGGGTAGTGCTATCAAATGTTCACTAGGGAGATATACTTAGGGGTGAAATCCAGCAGGTTCTGGAGAACCGGTAGCGGAAATTTTGAGCAGTTCGGAGAACCGGTAGTGGAAAATTTGAGTAGTTCGGAGAACCAGCAAATACCACCTCTGGCTGGTCCCAGAGTGGGGTGGGAATGGAGATTTTGCAGTCTCCTTCCCCTGCCACGCCCACCGAGTCACACCACGCCCACCGAGTCACGCCCACAGAACCGGTAGTAAAAAAAATTGGATTTCACCACTGGATACATTCAAGAGAGGCACAAGGTAAGCTTTGAAGAAGCTGGAGAAGAAGAGCACTGATGTTCCGAAAGTATTCTTTAAAATAAAATAAGAGTTGAAAGGGACCTTGGAGGTCTTCTAGTCCAACCTGCTTAGGCAGGAAACCCTACACCACTTCGGACAAATGGTTATCCAATCTCTTCTTAACAACTCCCAGTGTTGGAGCATTCACAAAGTCTGGAGGCAAGTTGTTCCCCTGGTTAATTGTTCTGACTGTCAGGAAATTTCTCCTTCGTTCTAAGTTGCTTCTCTCCTTGATGAGTTTCCACCCATCGCTTCTTGTCCTGCTCTCAGGTGCTTTGGAGAATAGCTTGACTCCCTCTTCTTTGTGGCAACCCCTGAGATATTGGAAGACTGCTATCCTGTCTTCCCTAGTCCTTCTTTTTATTAAACTAGACATACCCAGTTCCTGCAACCGTTCTTCATACGTTTTAGCCTCCAGTCCCCTAATCCTCTTTGTTGCTCTTCTCTGTACTCTTTCTAGAGCTTCCACATCTTTTTCACATCATGGCGACCAAAACTGGGTGCAGAATTCCAAGTGTGACCTTACCAAGGCATTATAAAGTGGTAGCAACACTTCACGTGATCTTGATTCTAACCCTCTGTTGATGCACCCTAGAATTGTGTGGGCTTTTTTGGCTGCCGCCACACACTGCTGGCTCATATTTAAGCGATTGTCCACTAGGACTCCAAGATCCCTCTCCCAGTTACTACTATTGAGCAAGGTACCATGTATACTGTACCTGTGCATTTTGTTTTTCTTGACTAAATGTAGAACCTTCCTTTTTTTTCACCCTTGAATTTCATTTTCTTTTCAAAAGGCAACTGGACTTTCTTGTTTTCCCTTCTTTGGCATCTTGGATGAGAAGTGAAACGTCTTCAAAGAAAAATCCAGAAAGTCCAGCTGCCTCTTGAAAAAGCACCTTTGGGACAACCATGACCTGGACGATGGAGAATCTCCATAGGCATTGGAGAAGACTTCTGAAAACACCAAACATCCAAGAAAAGAAACCAAGGAATCACTGAACAACTCAACCCAGAGTTTTCAGTCAAAGCAGGAAGGACCACTTTCAGATTGTCCTACTTCAGACATGTTAAAGACCTGGCTTTCTGGGAGAAGATCCAGATGGTGTCAACTCGCAAAGCATCCGTGCCCTGCTCTTGAGTTGCCGTAGGCCAGGGGGGGATGGGAAACCCGTGAAATGGTACAACCGCCAAAGATAGATGCACATTCCCTGCTTATCTCTCTCAAGGCTGTATCCCAGGGTTACCTACAGCAGCCGAGGGGAGTGACCTCTACAACCCTTGAAATTGCTGTGTTAACTAATGTGATTGATGACACACCCTGGGGGGAGAGGGGGGAAACAGGGTCATAATTGGAACGTAAATTACGTAGGGTCAGAGCTGGCTTCACTTGGGAACCTGCCGCCATGAAGCTCCTAATAAACAACTGGATTTCTTTTGAAGCTTGGCTCGAGACTCATGATTTAATTAAGGAAAGAGAAGTGGATGACCTCCAGCAAGGTGGACAGACTCAATAACAGTAGAGATAAGTATACTTTTAGAAGACCTGAAGGATCAAGTTAAGGATAGGTCATCACAGAGAAAAATCTGCATGGTCACTCAAGAGTCCACAACACATCATTGGCCCATCATCAACCAACCCAAAGAGACAGCACAATCAAGAACTGCAACCTTCTCAAGAACTTCTAATATCCACATCCCAACCACCCTTCTCCTCTTTAATTTGGAACAAGATCTGCATAATAGACAAGGAAAAACTTTACCGGCCTACCGATCTGGCCCTTCTTCCCAGGAACTCCGGGGATTCCCTAAAAAGCAAAGAGAGGGGAAAAAACATGAAAAACTGGAGAATGGTTGGACAGCCAGAAAGGAGAAACCAAAACCTTAAAGAGAAAGTGGAAATCAAAATAGGGTAGAACTGGGTTGGCGAACCTATGGAATGCATGCCGGAAGTGGTACGCAGGACCATCCTGTGAGGGATTTGTGGCCTCACTGCCTCCTCTTCCGCATTCCTGTGCAAACACACATGCTGGTCCGCTGGCCTTCGTGCATGCAGCAGTGCCGAAACCCGGAAGGACAGTGTTCCGTCGTGCATGCACGCACCGGCACTTGAACTTCCGGGTTTCCGTCGCGTGCATGCATGATGGTCAGCTGTTCATCGGGCGCGCCTCTGCGCCAGAAACCGGAAGTTTGGTTGCCGGTGTGTGTATGCATGATGGAACTCTGGTCTCCTGGGTTTTGGCACTCCCACGCCCGCAAAGGCCAGCAAGGGCAGGCGGTCCAGGCGGGATGGTTTTACGTGCCATTTTTGCACGGCGGTGACGTAAACGGTTAGCCATCACTGACTTAGAAAGATGGTGGGCCAGAAGGATAGCATGAGAGAGCAAAGGAAGATGGAGAAGGGCGTTCAATTCAGCCCTTAAACTTTTTCCAACTTGAGACACATACACACACGCACAACACTCACACACAAACACAAACACACACAAAGTTTGTCCCCAGCCAGTTCCAGGAATTGGAGAGAGTGCTTAGCTGGATGGATAATTAAGCTACTGATCTGGACCCAAGGGGGGGATCCAAGCCAACACTGCTCGCTGGAGAACCTCACTTTACAGTTCTGATTCGGTGACACAAAAGCCTTAAATTAGCATCTCCTGAGCATTAGCACATTCCTCTTGTAATATGTACACAGCCGCAGGCTGTGGGATCTAGGATCTGCCAATAGCCCAGAGCAGAGAAGCTGGCTTAGCAAGCGCAGAGCTGGGACCACGGACTCTCCAACGAAGCCTACAGAGATCCAAAGTCCAATCTTACTTGGCCGTGAAGTCCCCTTGATAATGATGAGTCTAGGGCTAGTTATCTCTGTCTCGGGGGAGTGTCTCGGGGGTTGGGAAAGGGATAGGAGTGTTTTCAGACATACGGGGGCCTGGGCTGTAGGCCCTGCTCTGAAATCTCTTAGGGGAAGGAAGGAAGTCTAAAAACACACATTTGGTTCTAACTTTCTTTATCAAAGCTCCCAACTGTACAGGAAGAACTCAGTCGGGTTTCTTGCTCTGGTTGGCCATCAGCAGACTTTCCCGGCCTCACGTTGACCCCTCTGGCTGCTCATGGTTCAGCCATGACCTCATTGTTTACAGATTAGAAAAGAGGGAAAGCCAACGGAAATGAGACGAAATCGTTTATTCTTCCACCCTGGCTTCATATGAGGGGGAAACCGGAGGGCTGGAGGGGTTGCAATCCTACAGGGATAAGCTCTTCTCAGCCTCAAGTTCAGAAGCTCTCTAGAAGGGTTAGGATCTCTGATTCTATGGATCTTCCAGGAGAGGGAGGGAGGGAGAGAGGGAGGAAGGAAGGAAGGAGGAATGGAAGTAAGGAAGGAAGGAGGAAGGAGGGGAGGGAGGGAGGGAAGGAAGGAAGGTAGGAAGGAGGAGGAGGGAGGAAGGAAGGAAGGAGGAGGAAGGAAGGAAGGAGGAGGAAGGAAGGAGGAAGGAAGGAAGGAAGGAGGGAGGAGGAAGGAGGAGGGAGGAGGGAGGAAGGAAGGAGGAGAGGAGGAGGAAGGAAGGAAGGAAGGAGGGAGGAAGGAGGGAGGAGGGAGGAAGGAAGGAAGGAAGGAGGGAGAAAAGAAAGAAGGAAGGGAGGGAGGAAAGAAAGAAGGAAGGAAGGAAGGAAGGAAGGAAGGAAGGAAGGAAGGAAGGAAGGAGAGAGAGGGAAGGAAGGAAGGAAGGAAGGAGAGAGAAGGAGAACATGTAACATGCCGGTTTTGCCCTCCCGGAGGCTCGAAGAAAGCTTCCAGAACCCGGGGAGGGCAAAAATCCCCTCCCCAATCATGGTGCAGGAGGCTGACTAGGCCACACCCACCATGGCCACACCCACTGAGCAACCGGGCAGAGAACCCCTTGCTAAAATTTTTGAAGCCCACCCCAGACCCCACAACGATAGAAAGCATACTTACTCTTTCCCCATCGGCCCCTGGCGTTCCCAACAGTCCCGGTGGGCCAATGTACCCCTGTGGGAAGCAAGGAAAGAAAAAAACAAAGAGCATTTTGTCTTCTCGGAAGGTGGAAGGTCCAGAGCAGGTCATTGTCCAGCGCTGGGTCGAGGCGACCTTGATGAAAGAAACCTTGGGGCAAGTGTATATGCCCATGGACTGCATGGTGATATTTTCCACGATGTAGTCCAAGGGCACATACCCTCACACCAGGGACCAGTGTGCTTGGCAGGGAGGAAGGAGGAAGAGGAACCAGCAGATAAACAGGCAGATAACAACACTTAAGACTTATACACCGCTTCACCGTGCTTTACAGATCTCTCTTGAGTGGCTTACAGAGCCAGCGTGTTGCCCCCAACAATCTGGGTCCTCATTTGACCGACCTCGGAAGGATGGAAGGCTGAGTCAACCTTGTGCCCCGTCAAGGATCGAACTCCAGGCAGTGGGCAGAGTTAGCCTGCAATGCTGCACTCTGACCGCTGCACCACCCACGGCGCTTAAGGTAATGCAAGGTAATTCTCATCTATTCTTCTAGCTCAGGGATGTCTAGGTCAGCTGTAGGAGATAGCCAACCGAGGGTGGAGACAAATGCCCCATTAGTTTGGAATCGCTACGCCTCCAATTTGCCCTTACCGCTACTAATTCAGAGTCCGGTGTACAGGTAGCATGAAATAAACTTGTAGTACTTTTCTGTTGTAGTTCTAGCCTGGTTGCTGACTTCTTGCACCTAACAGTGTGTGTGTGTGTGTGTGTGTGTGTGTGTGTGTGTGTGTGTGTGTGTGTGTGCAGAAGAGAGAGGGAGAGAGTGTATCTGTTCCTCCAATGCAGTTGTCTTTTTTTGCAAAGTGCTATTTAAACGTTGGCAGGAGAAGTGTTTGAAATCCATGCAACCAATTTAGCTAGTGATAATCACAACCGCTTAAGCCTTTTCGTGTTTTCATCACTTCTGGGTTTCCGTACCAACTCTCGTTGGACATTCCTAGCTGCGTTCTGGTCAGTACTTATTTTGGTCAGTATTGGATTGATCAATGTTCTGGTTTTATTTGATCCGTAGAATTAGAAACTGGGTTTGCATTTCACCCTAAGGAGAAAACAATCTAATCTAGGTTAGAAAGTGGTATAAATGCAGCTCCTAAGACTTTAACAAACCTGGTTATCCATGTTGCACAAACAGATCCTCCAGCTTTACATCTATCTATCTATCTATCTATCTATCTATCTATCTATCTATCTATCTATCTATCTATCTATCTATCTATCTATCTATCTGGGGTGAAATGCTCCCAGTTTGGACCGGATCGCCTGATCCAGTAGCAATGGTGGCGGATAGTTTGGAGAACCGGTAACAAATATCCCACCCCCATGCCCAGCTGAGCCGTGCGATCATCAGAAAGTTTTATTTTAGAATGGAAAATGTGGATTGATTATATTCAAAATAAGTATCAGATAAAAAAATATCAAATAGCATATGAGTAAATTTAGGAAATATTTTGTATTAGATATATTTCTGAAGGAAAGGGGAATTGAGAGTGTGATTAAGTGTGGAGTGACTAGAGATTATAATTTAGGAATTATTTTAGATTATGATTGTTAGTTTTGATACCCTGCATTTTGTTCTGGGAAGTCGGAGTGGGGGTGGGGGTAAGGGGAGGGAATTGGGGGTTGAGGGTAGAGATGGAGTGATGGTTAATGTACAGGGATTATTGAAGATGTATAAATATAATTAATGTAGGGTCGGGTCTGCCCAGTTACCACTTTGGAACGGTGGGGAGGGAGAAAAGAGAGAGTAGGAGGTAGGAAAAAGGAGAAGAGGAAGGAAGAGGGGTAGAAGAGGGGGAAGGAGTGTAGGGTGGAGGGAGGAGAGGATGTAGATAAGAGAAGGAGAGGAAGGTTTGGAAAGTAAAAGAAGGTAGAAGAGGGAAGAGTGTTAAAAAGGGGGGTGGTGACTGGGCAAGCCCGACTAATTGTATATAACTGTACATTGGATGAATTATTTGATATGATTGTAAAAATAAAACTTTTTTATAAAAAAAAAAAAGAAAGTTTTTTAAAAAACTTTTAAAAGCATTTTTTCTTCGGCCGAAAAAATGCTTTTAAAAGTAAAAAAAAAGCCTCTGATGATCACGTGGCTCAGCTGGGATCGTTAGAGCCTTTTAAAAGCATTTTTTCTACAACTTCTTCAGCCGAAGAAGTTGTGAAAAAATGCTTTTAAAAGCCTCTGACGATCCCAGCTGAGGTGCCTGATCGTCAGAGGCTTTTTTTTTCTTTTAAAGGCAAGAAAAGGTTGTAGAAAAAATGCTTTTAAAAGTAAAAAAAAAGGTTGGCCACACCCACCCAGTCACAGGACCCCTCCCCACCAAGCCACACCCACAGAACCGGTAGTAACAAATTTTACATTTCACCACTGAGATATATATATATATATATATATATATATATATATATATATATACATACATATATATATATATATATATATATATATATATATATATATATATATTTTCTGAGGTTTTCACGGTGTTTGTATATAGGTCTTTGGTTGTTCGGGTTTTCTCCGTGTAAAATTGGAAGTGTCTTGGCGGCGTTTCGAATACTCGAAGCGTCATTATATATATATATATATATATATATATATATATATATATATATATGTAGGTCTTTGGTTATTCGGGTTTTCTCCCGCGAAAAATTGGAAGTGTCTTGGAATGTCTTGGAATGTCTTGGTTTAGATGAAGTCTCATTCATCATCTTCAGGCCGGTGTCTTCTGCTTCTTACTTCTAAAGCAGAAGACACCGGCCTGAAGTAAAGCAGAAGACACCTGTTGTGCCTCGCCCGCCCCCCTCTCTGCAGCCAGGCCCCTCCCATCTCCTGTTATCTGAGCCAGAGACTGATAGTGAAGAAGAATGGCCTGGCATGCCTCCAACCCCCAGCCCTGGCACCATGCCCAGACAGACTGAGCAAATAAACCTCCCCCCCACAGCGTGTGAGCAAGAAGCCAGCCACGAGCTAGAATTGCCGGCAGCTGACAAAACGTGGACAGATCCCCGCTTCCGGAGAATGGAGAGGCGACGTCAGCAAAAGGAAGGGAGAGGCAGGCCTGGATAAGTGCTGAGTCAAGGAGCCACACCCCATGGCCTATATAAAGGATCTGCTTTCTGGCATTCCTTGAGTCAGGCAAAGTCTCATCTGGTTGCTGAAGTCACACCTTGGATTCCTGCCTGCCCTGAGAACTCTGACAGGACTTTGGCAAAGCTGCAGAGGCTTCGTGGCCACGCTTGATACAGACTTCCCAGACCCGGCCGTCAGAGGAGGAGTGGGACACGACAACACCGGCCTGAAGATGACGAATGAGACTTCGTCTAAACGTTGCCAAGACACTTCCAATTTTACGCGGGAGAAGACCCGAATAACCAAAGACCTACATACAAACAGCCGCGAAAACCTCAGAAAACAAATATATATATATATTTACACACACACATATACATACATACATATACACACACAACCCTCTTATTCCCAAGGCTTTAATCTTCTTCAGCTTCACCATCCAAGTTAGAAGAAGCAAGAACATTTTAAAAAAAACCAAATATGCCAAACTCACTTTCCACCAAGAAAGGTGTTACAGGTATTGCTCGACTTACAACGGTTCAATTAGTGAACGAAAAAAGTGACTCGTGACCAATTTTCACCCTTAATGATCACTGCGGCATCCCTGCAGCCCCCTAATCGAAATTCAGAGGTTTGCCAACTGACTCGTGTTTATGACAGTCGCCGTGTCCCTGATCCGCTTTTGTGACCTTCAAAGTCAGTGGGGAAGCCAGAATTGCTTCACAACCGTGTGAGGAACGTCAACAATCGCAGTGTTTCCCTTAAGAACATTGGCGAGAAAAGTCACTTAAGACATGTCTCACTTAGCAACCAAAAATTGGGGTGGCTCAGTTGGGGTCGTAAATCGAGGGCTACCTGTAACAACACGGTATCTCTGAGAACTTGGCAACTTTTGTAAAATAACAACCATTTCTTCTATTCCCTAGGGCAGGGGTCTGCAACACTCAAAAGAGCTATTTGGACCCGTTTCCCACAGACAAAGAAAACACCGGGAGCCACAAAACCCTTCCCGTGCCTGACTATTTCTTGAGCGGCCACAAAACTAGCATACGTAGTTGAATTAAACGTTCTGTTTTCTTCTGAAACTTTTCTTTTCTTGGATTATTGTAATGCTCTCTACATGGGGCTCCCCTTGAAGTGCACTCGGAGGCTTCAGTTAATCCAGAATGCAGCTACGCGGGTGATAGAGGGAGCTACGCGTAGCTCCCACGTAACACCGCTCCTGCGCAGACTGCACTGGCTACCTGTGGCCTTTCGAGTGCACTTTAAGGTGTTGGTTACGACCTTTAAAGCGCTCCATGGCTTAGGACCTGGGTACTTACGGGACCGCCTGCTGTTACCACATGCCTCCCACCGACCCGTACGCTCTCACAGAGAGGGACTTCTCAGGGTGCCGTCCGCCAAACAATGCCGGCTGGCGGCCCCAGGAAGGCCTTCTCTGTGGGGGCTCCACACTCTGGAGCAGGCTTCCCCCGGGTTTACGCCAAATACCTGACCTTCGGACATTCCGTCGCGAACTGAAGACACACCTTTTTATTCGCGCGGGGCTGGCTTGAATTGAATTTTAATTTTTAAATTTTGTAAATTTTATTAATTTTAAATGGGGTTTTTAGTTCATGGCATATTTTAATTTTTTTCAGGCTAATTTTAAAATAAGTTTTTTAAATTGCATTTTAATTTGTACATTGTATGTTTTATCTTGCCTGTACACCGCCCTGAGTCCTTCGGGAGAAGGGCGGTATAAAAATCAAATAAATAAATAAATAAATAAATAAATAAATAAATAAACAAATAAATAAATAAATAAATAAATAAATAAATAAACAAATAAATAAATTTATCTATGGTTGGCCTACCGGGGATTGAAAAAGCTCGATAAATCGCGTGCTGGCGGGTGTCACACATTGGTGGTTGTGACACATATTTTGAGTGACAGGGAGCCGCAGCAGAGGGGTGAAAGGGCCACATGCGGCTCCAGAGCCACAGGTTGCTGACTCCTGCCCTATGGAATGGAAGTACAAGCTTTTGCAGTTAGGAGGTTTCCTGACGGGCGACCAAGAGAGGTCAGCATTCTTTACAGCTTAAGCCCACTCCTGCAAGCCATTACCAAACTGACTCACTTGTAGCCCCAGTTCCACCCCATCCTCTTTTCCTCTTTTCCACACCATTATATGAAAACACTGCCAGGTTTACAGTTTTGTGTGTGTGTGTGTGTGTGTGTGTGTGTGTGTGTGTGTGTGTGTATTTATTGCTCGCAAGTTTCCTGGCACAAAAAAAGCAGCTGGTAGCGTTTTACCGCTCAGAGGAATAAAAACCCATGACAAGAGAGAGAGAGAGAGAGAGAGGAGGCGGATTTGCTGGCCTGGAGCTCTGCTGCTGATTGATGACCGAAGAGGAGACAAGGAAGAGGAACAAGACAAGATAATAATCTTGACATTTGACTTCTTTGGGCAAAAAAGCAGGAGGGAAATAGAGAAAGGAGGAGAGAAAGAAGGAGGAGGAGGAGAAGGAGGAGGAGGAGGAAGAGGAGGAAGAAGTAGAAGAAGAGGAGGAAGAAAAGAGGAGGAAGAAGAGGAAGAGGAGGAGGAAGAAGAAGCAGAAGAAAAGGAGGAGGAGGAGGAGGAGGAGGAGGAAGAAATAGAAGAGAAGGAGGAGGAGGAGGAGGAGGAGGAGGAGGAGGGGAGAAGGAGGAGGAGGAGGAGGAGGAGAAAGAGGAGGAGGAAGAGGAAGAGGAGGAGGAGGAAGAAATAGAAGAAGAGGAGGAAGAAGAGGAAGAAAAGAGGAGGAAGGAGGAGAAGGAAGAAGAAGCAGAAGAAGAGAAGGAGGAGGAGGAGGAGGAGAAAAGAGGAGGAAGAGGAGGAGGAGGTAGAAGGAGGAAGAAGAGGAAGAAAAGAGGGGGAAGAAGAGGAAGAGGAGGAGGAGGAGGAAGAAGAAGCAGAAGAGGAGGAGGAGGAAGAAGAAGAAGAAGAAGAAGAGAAGGAGGAGGAGGAGGAGGAGGAGGAGGAGGAGGAGGTGGTGGAGGAGGAGGAGGAGAAGAATTAGATGGAGGAGGAGGAGAAATAATCTCAAGGGAGGGAAAGGATATTTGAGCACCCAGACTAGAAAAGAAAACCTGAGCAAAATCCCCAAGCGTTTCCTCTTTTTCATCTCCAAAATTGAGGCTTTTTTTTCAAATGCAGCAAGCATCAGCGTATAGATGCTACTGGCTTGGAGTATGAAAATAATCAGAGCACGGAGTAACATTGATGCTACTGTCTTGGAGTATGGAGATACTCAGAGCATGGATGGTGGGGGGTATTGGGAATACTAAACAGTCAGAGGAAAATTTGAAGAGCTTAAAAAAAAACAACCACGGAAATCGGGTGTGAGAGTTACACATGTCCCTTCACTCTACAAATTGTGCTCCTCTCCATTTCTAGGTGGCTGCGCACTTTGCTCCTTGGCTTAAGATCAAAATGCACCTGATGGGGTTTTTTCCCAAAAAAAAAAAAAAAGCATGCAGACCCAAAAAGTTGCAGTTTTAGCACAAGGGCAAGTTTGGGGGGAAACGCAAAGACAGAAGTCCGGCGTCTTCATGAATGAATATCCCAGGACCAAAGGTTTCCAAGCTTTTAGGCTTGTGCTCATCCCTCTCACTCTCTCTTTCTCTCTCTCTCTCTCATATTCTGGAGATATTCAGATATTCTAAAGAGAGAGAGAGAAATTCCCTGAGGATGGGTTTGTTCTGTCCTCCTTCGCCTCCATCCGAGTGATGGCTTAATTAGCCGGCACTATCAGCTCTGGCAGCAGAATAGTGAACGTCTGCCAAGTTCTCTAATATCTCCCTCGACGCTGGTGAGTCACTTCAGCTCTTAGTTAATCAGTTGATTTGCCGGCTACGAAGAGACACAGCAGTGCTCACTGCCTTTATATCCTGTGGGGTGTGGCTCCATGACTCAGCACTTCCTAGGCCTGCCCCACCCCTGCTTCTGTTGTTCCTGCCTCTCCTGCCTACGAAACCTAGGGTCCAACCACGCCTGATGGCTATCAGCTGGGTCTGAAGGCGTGGCCTGGGGGGGGAAGAGTCAGGGGACGGAGGTTTCATTATCTCTTCCACCTGGCCTGCTTCTGGCTCCTGGAGCTGAGCCAGGGAAGCCGGTGCTCCCGAGATAAGTCCTGACGGCTCTTCCCCCTCACTTTCCAAGTCACTTTCTGGCAGCAGGCCCGGCTCCAAGTCACTTTCTGGCAGGAGGCCCAGCTCGGGGGGCGCAGACACAACAGGGTTCCAGCACGAAGAATAAACCTTTGGTCCTGGGAACCGACTCAAGATTGGTTCTTCCAACATTCTCAGCTTATCCTCAACTCTGAAACCCCGAGTTGGGTTGGTACAAGAATCAAACTGAGGTCTGTAGAAAGTGGTGAGCTTACTAATCGGCAGAAACAGTGATGGTATTCAGTCGGTTCTATCTGGTTTGGGAGAACCGGTAGTAGCGGCTGCAGGAGGCTCTGCCCACCCGCGCACATCATCATGCTCCATTTTTGACACTCCGTACATGTGTGGAAGGCCCTGTGCATGCACAGAGGTGGCGCATGTGAGTGAAGCGAGCACACGCACACTCACATTTGTGAACCGGTAGCAAAGGTAAGTGAATAGCACCGGTGGGCAGAGAAGAACCCAAGTCCTCCTCTTCTGACTCTCTTTTTCTCAGTTCCGATCTCTTCCACCGCATCACCATTAAGAGAGTGGAAGAGCGGAGGAAAGCTGCCGTTTCGAATAGCTTCGACCTCAACCTGCAAACATCAGAAAAACAACCCGGCTGTGGAAAGACCTTCTCGCTGACTTACCTGGCTCCCTTTTGGGCCAGGCTCCCCTATCGGTCCAGGTAATCCCTAAAACACAAGAGGGGAGAGAGAAAGAAACGAAAGGCAAATTAATTTGGAGAGGTTCCCGCTTGGAGCATCTTTGAGGAAAGCAGCAAAAGGCCAGGAGAGAGGAAACAGGCTGCTGGGAATTGGGAAAGCGCCAAGGAAAAACCAGAAAGGAATTTTAAAAATCGGGGAGGGGGCAAGACAAATATTAATAATAATAATAATAGACATCTTCCTAGCTAATGGTTGGAGGGAGATGACTCTGCAAAGAAAAATATCTGGGATTTTATTTATTTTTTAAGAGGAATTTGTTCCAAGGGTAATCCAAAACAGGTACCCTGTGCCCAGAGAAGGCATATTCAAATCGAAATGGACAGCCCCATTGCCAGGATCAAATAGGTAGAATAGAATAACAAGAGTTGGAAGGGACCTTGGAGGTCTTCTAGTCCAACCCCTTGCTTAGGTGTAGGATACCCTACACCCAGTGGTGGGCTGCAACTGGTTTAACAACCAGTTCGGTGATTGCACGCTTCACGCAGCGTTCAAAATACAGCAATTTTGAAGCTCAGCTGCTTCTAAGGCAGCCCCGGTAAGTAGAACAGCGGAGGCGCGGGAATCAGCTGGACCACACGAATCAGCTGAGCCAGAAAGAAGGAAATATAGGATAGAATAGGGAGTGGATGGGCGGGGCCAGCTGATCATCGGAACTACCGGTTCGCCTGAACTGGTCCAAACCAGCAGCAGCCCACCGCTGCCTACAGCGTTTCAGACAAATGGTTCTCTTCTTAAAAACTTCCAGTGTTGGAGTATTTACAACTTCTGGAGGCAAGTTGTCCCACTGATTAATTGTTCTAACTGTCAGGAAATTCCTCCTTAGTTCTAAGTGGCTTCTCTCCTTAGTTTAGTGATCATGTGCTCTCTTGCTTCTAAATACAGACGCACGTCATCCAACCATTGGCCAGCACGAGACAGGTCTGTCAATGGCTTTTTAGCGGGAGGTGAAGGTTGGACGAGACGTTCCCCGTTTGGCAGACGTTGGAAGCCCAAACATCTGGATCTAGAACAGGAAGGCAGGAGCTAAGACTTATTGTTGCCGTAGGGTAGGGCTGGTGGGGGGGGTACGAAGCTGCCATGCCAACTCCTATTAACCCACTGGGTCCGCCCACACAGCTTCCAGTTGGCTCCGTATCCCCAACTTGGAAGGGGTGTGAAGATCGACGTCCAACCTGCTCTTCAATCCCTGGCTGAGTGGATGTCAGAAGCATCTGGATTGCCCTTCTGGGAAGGACAGTGATGGATCTAGAAAAGTTCCCCCCCCCCATGTGTTTTTCATAAATAGTTTGCTCACCGCGTTTTATTGTCCTTCGGTTCTGACTTTTATGGAAAAGCCTAACGGTTTACGGAGGGGAAGACAAAAAACTGGGAAACAAAGAAGGACGCCGTTTGTTGGGCCAACCTCATCTCGCCAAGTTGCAATCCCGCCCCCCAAGAAAAAATAATAATAGGGTCTGTCGGAGACAATGTCACGATGGGACAAACGCAGGGGTGGGCTCCTGAGGGTTCGGCAAGGTTTGGGCGATCCTCTAGCCAAGGATCACCACGGTTCAATGAACCCCTAAATTCCACCTCTGGTTGGCCCCATCCACCCCGCCCCGCTCCTCCCAGGAGTCTCCAAGCGGCCTGTTCATCATTCCAGGTAACTGCAGGGGCCGCACGGAAGGTCTGGGAGGGCAAAAAACGGGCCTACTAGAGGTTCTGGAAGACCAGAAACAGGCCTGTTTCCACGCTCCGGAGGGTCTCCACACCTTAGGGGAAGCTGTTTTTGCACTCCCGGAAGCTCAAGGAAACCCTCCAGAGCCTGGGGAAGGTGAAAAAACAGGCCTCCCAGAAGTTCCAGAAGTCTGGAAATGAGCCTGTTTCCGGCCTCCGGAGGACCACCGGACCCTAGGGGAAGCAGTTTTCGCCCTCCTGGAGGCTCAAGGAAAGCGTCCAGAGCCTGGGGAGGGCGGAAAATGCTCCCTTTTGCCATGATGCAAGCGGCCGACTAGGCCACGCCCACCATGGCCACGCCCACCCAGCAACAGGGCAGCAAACCTGTTGCTAAAGGATCTGAGGCCCATCCCTGGACAAAGGAGCAAGTTGGAGTATTTTCAAGATTTAAATCTTCATTCTTTTCTTTTTAATCTTGAGGCAGGATGTCAACCTCCTCTTTTTCCAGGCAGAAAAATTCACTTTCGTGTTATTGGCCCCTATGGAATTATCCGTCCCTTTTTGGTTTGGGAAAAAAAAAAATTATTATTATTTTTGCAGGAGGTTTCTGTAACTCCCAAAAACGTTGACTTGATGTTGTCTGACGAAATGAGGCTTACTCGCAAGATACCCAAACCCAATTTTTTTTCCATTCAGCCTGAGAAAAAGACATCAAAAGGGGGGCTGCCCTATATTGAAGGAAGTTGCAGAAATTGTTCTTCTCACATTGATAGGTTTGTGGGGTCCGTGGGGTGGGGGCTCTCTGAGCTTGGTTGTTTTCTTGCAGACATTTCGTGACCCAACTAGGGAACATCATCAGTGCTAGAAGGAAATGGGCTTTTTGGAAGGAAGTAGAAGGGGGGGGAGGAACAGAGGAGGAGAAGGAAGATGAGGAGGAGTGTAGGAACCTTGGTCCTCTCTGAGCTTGGTTGTTTTCTTGCAGATGTTTCGTGACCCAACTAGGGAACATCATCAGTGCTAGAAGGGAGTGGTCTTTGTGGAGAGGAGGGGGAAGAGGAGGAATGGACCGTGGGGTCCTTGCTCCTCTCTGAGCTTGGTGGTCTTCTTGAAGACATTTCATGACCCAATTAGGGAACATCATCAGTGCTGGAAAGGAGAGTTGTTTGTGGAGTGGAGGAGGACTGTGAGATCCTTGGTGCACTCTGATGCTACTAGCACTGGATCTCCAATGCCGATGATGATACCTACCGTGTTTCCCCGAAAGTAAGACCCTGTCTTATATTGGCACCAGGTCTTATTTTCAGGGGTGTGTGGCATCCACTGACTTACCTCACTTGCGCGCATCTACCCTGGCCTCCTTTTCGCTATCATGAGGCCTTCAGAAACTTCTTCTGCAGCATGTTATCGGTCTCTGCAGCCGATAACCGAGCTCCGGATCGATCCGGAGCTCTGTTATCGGTGGCAGAGCCCTTCAAGAAAGCCTTGCTGCCTGCAGAAGAAATGGGCGAGCAAAGCAGGTGTCGGGCTGTGCGAAGCCTGGCTGCACCTGTCCGAAGGTAAGTAGCAGGGCAGCTCCACCCACCCGCCCCATGCCCACCCTAGCTTAATTTTTACCGGTGCACCCTGGAATGGGTGGAGTCTTAATTAGGGCTTATTTTGGGACTAGGTCATATTTTCAGGGAAACGCGGTAGTTGGGTCATGAAACGTCTGCAAATCCACAACCAAACTTAGAGACCACCAAGGATTGGCCAATATTCTCTTCTGATGATTGACAAGTTTGCCCACCATGCACTAATCAAAAGGGTCCTCTGAAGTCCCCAAGAACATTCAAAACCTTTGTTAGAAAGAAAGAAAGAAAGAAAGAAAGAAAGAAAGAAAGAAAGAAAGAAAGAAAGAAAGAAAGAAAGAAAGAAGGAAAGAAAGAAAGAAAGAAAGAAAGATCAGACAATATCTCCCCTTATTCAGGGGTTTGTTGCGAGACAAGGAACTCACCTGATCGAATCAACGGGCATAGATATCAAATATGTTGTTGGGTTAATCACCCGGTTTCCAGAAGAGCAGCCTCTCAGGAAGAATCTGAGGGTTGGAAGGCCTCCTCCCTGACATCCTAGCTTTCCCCTGTTTGTGGTCCGCCAGCAGCCTGCGGAGCTGGCAGCGCAGTCAGACAGCGATGAGGCTGAGGAAGAACATGGCCCAGTCCTGGAGGCTGGGGAAGGCCCGGATGAGGGCTCTGCATTGGAGGCAGAGGTGGGGCCAGGGCCATCAGGGAGTGATGTGCGGACTCCGGAGCCTTGAGGCTAAGAGTAGTGAGGCAGAGGAACAGGAGGAGCCTGTTCCTAATGCACGCATGAGAAGAGCTGCCAGAAGGTAAGAGCAGCTAAAGCAAAGAGGACAATTCGGGAGTAGGGCCAAGAGATTATTGGCCCCTCCCATTAAGGCTTAAAAGACCAGCAATGGCTCTTGGGCTCTTTGCCGGAAAACAATGTTGATAGACTTGCTCCTTGTCTTGCTGCATTTATTTCTTGCCGGCGTCTTCTGCTTCTGAACTTTTGCCAAGAAAAGCCTTTGGCAGTTTGCCTAATTAGACCAAGGTTGGTGATAAGACTGAAGAATTGTGTTATGAAGAATTTGTTTTGAATTAGTTTGGACGACACCAAGAATGAGTTTAATTCTCAGCTGTTCTAATAAAGTCTGTTGGTTTTCAAACCGATTGCATCTAATAATACCTATTTGGGCCTGGATCACAACATCCCCATGCAGAGAAGAATGGAGGAGGCAACCCCTCCTGATAGGATCCGAAATCACCGACCAGGATTTTTGCCTCCCACCCACCCACCACCCAACCACCCTGTGCTGCGTTCAGCACAATAAAAGATTTACTGCACCTGCCTGCCAGGATAACCTTTCGCTCCTGGGTTTCCTTGAACACCTCTGTTGCCCTGTCCAAAAAGAAAATGCAAAAGAAGAGTTAGATAAAGGTAAAGGTTCCCCTCGCACATACGTGCTAGTCGTTCCCGACTCTAGGGGGTGGTGCTCATCTCCGTTTCAAAGCCGAAGAGCCAGCGCTGTCCAAAGACGTCTCCGGGGTCATGTGGCCAGCATGACTCAATGCCAAAGGCGCACGGAACACTGTTACCTTCTCACCAAAGGTGGTCCCTATTTTTTCTACTTGCATTTTTTACGTGCTTTCGACACTGCTAGGTTGGCAGAAGCTGAGATAAGTAACGGGAGCTCACCCCGTTACACGGCAGCACTAGGGATTCAAACGGCTGAGCAGCCGACCTTTCGATCGACAAGCTCAACGTCCTAGCCCCTGAGCCACCGTGTCCCTCAAAGAAGAGTTAGCGGAGGGGAAAAAAGAGAATAGGAAGGATTAAGTTCAATTCCTACATCCAATTGTCTTGAGAAAACAGCTGGTAGAAGAAGGCCTGAAGTTTCGATGGAGAACCTGTGATTTATTTATTTATTTAAAAAATTCTATCCATCCAGAACTTCTGGCCAACCACGAGACGAGCATCCCACCCTAAAGGCATGGAAAAAAAAATAATCTCAAAATCAGGAGAAATACTCACGGGCTCTCCAGGGTGGCCTGTTGGACCGAGATAGCCTTTATGTCCCTGTTAGAAAGAATAAACATGGACATATAAATCCGTAGAGATTCTCCGTCATCCAGGTCACGGTTGTCCCAAAGGGGACTTTCTTGTTTTGTCTTTTCTTTTGAAGATGTTTTGCTTCTCATCCAAGAAGCTTCTTCAGCTCTGACAGGATGCTGGTGGGGAATGGAAGGGTTTATATTCCTTGCAGACAGCTGGTCATTTGCATCCTTTTTTAGAGGGTCATTGAAGCACTTGGAGGCAGGGGTGGGATTCAGAAATTTTAGCAAGGGGTTCTCTGCCCGGTTGCTGGGTGGGCGTGGCCCAGCCTCCTGCACCATGGGAGAAGGGGCGTTTTTGCCCTCCCCAGACTCTCGAGGCTTTCCTTAAGCCTCTGGGATGGTGAAAACAGCCTCCCCCAGACTCCGGAGGCCAGAAACGGCCCCATTTTCAGACTTCCAGTACTTCCGGTAGGCCCGTTTTCACCCTCCCCCAGGCTCTGGAGGCTTTCCTTGAGACTCTGAAAGGGCGACAATGGCCTCCCCCAAGTGTTACAAGGATTATTGTCTGCAGTCTTGGCAGGATTAGTTTGAGATATAGTCCCTAACTCTCAAGGAGCCGCCTTCAGCTGCTCCTGTAAGGTATTTCCAGTTCCTGTAATATGTAGATATATACCTGTAATGATGGCTTGTTGGGGGTTCTTTGACTTATGATTAAACTACTTGAAAAACCAGGCTCTGTAGGCCCAGGATTCCAGAACTCCCGGTAGGCCCATTTTTCACCCTCCCAGAGCCTCCATGCAGCCCCTAGCATCCAAAACGATGCGTGGAGACTCCTGGGGGGGGAGGGGCAGGGTGGGTGGGATCAGCCAGTCTTTGCAACAACCAGTTCAGTGAACCGGATTAAAATTAACATCCGGTTCACCCGAACAGGTCCGAACCGGCTGAATCCCACCCCTGCTTGGAGGTTTATCTGTGTGTTGTGACTCCAGCCCCCGAACCTGGCCCCATGCCCGAAAGTGACTCTGAGAGTGAGGGGGAAGGGCCGGTAAGGCTTACCGCGGGAGCATTGATTCCTTTGGCTCGGCTCCAGGAGCCAGAACCAGACCAGTCGGAGGACGTAATGAGGCCGTCATCCCCTGATTCCTCCCTTTCTCAGGCTACGCCTTCAGACCCAGCTGATAATAATAATAATCAAGCTTGGATCGACCCGCACTTCAGAAGATTAGAGAGGCGGTGTCATCAAAAGGAATCAATCAATCAAAGGCTCCTGCCCCACCCCACAGGATATATAAGGAGCTTTGGGACTGCTCTCACTCCACGGGAAGCAAAAGTTAGCTGAACCGTTTCAAAGAGAGCTGAAAGTCTTACTCTGTGAGTCATTTGTTTGAACTTTGGCAGGCAGCTGCGATTTCTCTGCCAGGACTGATAAGAGCCGTGAATCCACTGGCTGAAGGCCAGCTCGTTGATCCGAAGTGGGGAAGGAGACAGACCATCGTGTTCTCAGGGTCACCTGAGTGGTTGTTCCTGTAGTTGCCTCCTGAAAAAAAGCACCTTTGGGACAACCAGGACTGAGAATCTCTACAGACTTTTAGCTATACAATTCGGGATGAACACCCCTCGAATGTTGTAGGAATGGATTTCCAGAGGAAAAATTGCAGACTACAGGAACCATTTGCAGCACTCAGCTGATCCTGAGGACACAGATGAATCGCCAAATGGCCTCAACGACCCTCTAGAACAGCGGTTCTCAACCTGTGGGTCGGGACCCCATTAGGGGTCAAATGACAATTTGCCAGGGGTCGCCTAAGACCATCGGAAATATGGGAAGTATACTTGCAAGTGGAAGAATCACGGTCCAATGGTTGACTCCACAAGCCAGCTGCAGGCTCTTCAAATCGCTAGCCGAATTCGGCTTCAGGCACGATGAATTAAAAAAGAGAGAAATCTTTGCTCTGATGTCTCCCTCTCAAGCCAGCTGCAATCACTCCCAATCGCTAGCCTAATCTGGCTTCAGGCACGGTAAACTTAATAGGGGAGGAGTCTCCGCTTTAATGCCTCCGTCCTCAAGGCAATCGCAAGCAGTTCAGATCGCTAGCCAATACGGCTTCAGGCGCGATAAATTCAAAACGAAAATAATTTTACAGTTGGGGTCGCCACATCGTGGGGAATTGTATTAAAGGGGTCGCAGCACTGTAAAGGTTGAAAACCATTGCTTTAAAGGGATGCAAATGAGCAGCTGTCTGCAAGGAATATGAATCCTTCCATTCCCCCACTATCAGGGGTGGTATTCGCTTCCTTTCCCTATTGGCATGCGCCCAACCTCAAAAATGTGCCTATATAGGATGGCATAGACCAGTGGTAGTCAACCTGATCCCTACCGCCCACTAGTGGGCTTTCCAGCTTTCATGGTGGGCGGTAAGGGTTTTGTCCGATACTGAAGCACTTTCCTTTTTTTTAATTTAATTGACTTTTAAAAAAAAAAAATCATAGCATCATTTAAAAACATTTTCATTAGGTTTTCATCAAATTCCCTGTGACAATTTAAATTTCTGAAAATATACTATTTGTATCGCCCGCACGTAAGTTTAGTTCACGTTACGTAAGTGAAACTAAATGGCGCTATAGTGCGACCGCAAACAAAAGACTCTCGTCTCAGAATAGCTCGCGCATCTCCCCCCACACCACCCGGCTGTAACAGACAAGCAGAGCTGTTAGCGGCACCCCCAACCCAATCCACGATGCGCGAGCGCCATGCGCAGACGACGATACACCACGCATTACTGTGGAACTGGTGGGCGGTTAGAAAATTTTACTACTAACAGAGATACAAAAGTGGGCGGTAAGTATAAAAAGGTTGACTACCCCTGGCATAGACAGTTTGCCGGGCCCACCTGCGATTTCCGCTACTGGTTCGGGTGAACCGCTCCAAACCGGTTGAATACCACCTGTGCCCACTACCCTATTCAGAGCCGAAGAAGCTTCTTGGATGAGAAGCGAAACGTCTTCAAAACAAAAAAAACAAGAAAGTCCCGTTGCTCTTGAAAAGCCACCTTTGGGACACGGACATATAACTATTTAGTAGTTTAGGGAAAAGACGTCTTCCAAACGCAAGAAGGTAGATGCCCACATAGGCTCCAACGTTATAAAACCACCAAGAACCAGCATTGTGGCTTGCTTGGAGCCACCTTCTTTATGTTGAGCGAGGAGATACCAGACCATTCTTGGATGAGGTGGAGATACCACACGCCAAACTATGTGGCTGTTTTTGCCAGTGTCTGCTACTAAAAAAAAAAGAGAAAAAAGAATTTGCCACCCAATACGCTGGTGATAACTTCCACGGCTTCCTGCAGATTTCTTGGTCCTCTCAAGCAGCACGAGAAATGTATGAAATCAGAAGTGAAGCTTCCTGATGTGCCAAATTCCTTCTTTACGCATGGAAGCTGGGCCAGCTGTCGGTCATAATAGATCATCTTGCCGTGGGATGGGGCCAGTTGTCTAATTCAGCATGTGGCTTCCTACATTGCTTAGGATAGAAACACAGCACAGCTGGCGGAAAGTCTGTGGAGTTTGCTAAACTCGCCCCCACGTTTCCAGAGCCCAAGCTCCCTCTTAAACAGAAAGATTCGGTATTCAGTCTACGAACGTAAGATCCAGCAGCCTTCCAGTATTTGAGAGGTGGCCACAAAGAATAACAGAATAACAGACGGGTTGGAAGGGGCCTTGTAGGTCATCTAGGCCAACCCACTCCTCAAGCAGGAGATCCTATGCTATTTCTGACAGATGGCAGTCCAGTCTCTTCTTGAAAGCCTCCAGGGATGAAGCTCCCACAACTTCTGTTCCATGGGTTGATTGTTCTCGCTGTCGGAAAATGTCTCCTTATTTCCAGGTTGAATCTCTCCTTGATCAGTTTCCATCCATTCTTCCTTGTCTGGCCTTCGGGTGCTTTGGAAAACAGGTTGACCCTCTTCCTCCTCTCTGTGGCAGCCCCTCAAGTTTTGGAAGATACTATCATGTCTTCCCTGGTCCTTCTCTTCGCTAGACTAGCCATGCCCAATTCCTTCAACCGTTCTTCATATAGTTTAGCCTCCAGTCCGCTAACCATCTTGGTTGCTCTTCTCTGCACTCTTTCTGGAGTCTCAACATTTTTTTTATAGTGTGGTGACCAAAACTGGATGCAGTATTCTAGGTGTGGTCTTACTAAGGTTTTATAGAGTAGTATTAGGACCTCACTTGACTTGATTGTATCTCTGTGTTAATGCAATTCAGGATTGCATTGGCTTTTTTGGGCTGCCGCCGTGCACTCATATTTAATTGGTTGTCCACTAACACTCCAAGATCCTGCTCACAGTTACTGCTATTAAGCCTGGTTTGTTGTAATCTATTTTGGTTTTTCTTGCCTAAGTGTAAGACAAGAAATAACAGATGGAAACTAATCAAGGGGAGAAGCAACTTGGAATTAAGGAGAAATTTCCTAACAGTAAGGACAATTAACCAGTGGAACAGCTTGCCTCCAGAAGTTGTGGGTGCTTCATCACTGGAGGTTTTTAAGAAGAGACTGGACAACTACTTGTCTATAATAGTATAGGGCCCTGATGGTGAACCTATGGCATGCGTGCCACAGGCGGTACGCGTAGCCATATTGGTGGCCACGCGAGCTCAGCTCCGGTGCGTGCATGCTAATTTTCCTGCCTGTCCGTGGGACCAGAAGTTGGCAAAGGGGCCGTTTTCAGCCTCCAGAGGGCCTCAGGGGGCGGGGAAAGCTTTTTTCGCCCTCCCCAGACTCCTAGAAAGGCTCTAGAGCCTTGTGAGAGAGAAAAACGGGCCTACCGGGCCATCGCGTGCCAGGAGCAGGGGGAGCGGGGGGGAGGTCGCACGCATGCACAATAGCAGGGCACATAGAATTATGGATGTGAGCATGCGCGCACGACCCCTCCCCCCATCTTGCCTGGGCACCCCTGGACTAGAAGACCTCCAAGATCTCTTCCAGCTCTATTCTGACTGATACCCAAAATTAGTGATGGCAAACCTTTGACGTCACTGTGTGCCAGAAGTGGCATGCGAAACCATCCTGCGCAATATGTGCGGCCCTGCTGACCTTCGCGTGCATGGGAGTGCCGATACCTGGAAGAGCGGTGGTCCATCGCACATGCGTGAGCCAGCCCCTGAACACCTGGATTTCCGGCACGCTTGCCATAGGTTTGCCAGCACTACTCTAAATTGACTCTGAAGTCAGCACCACCTTCGATGCATTAAAATTGCAGGAATTAAAATTTTACTACCTCAAACCAAACCATCCACTTCATCCATAAACCTGGCCCACAATTTGCTCACAGGATCCTGAACAAACTCTAGGCAAACTTGATGGTCCTTAAAGCTGCTTGACTGACCCTGTGTGTTGTTGTTGTTGTTTTTTATTTATTTATTTGCATTTATATCCCGCCCTTCTCCGAAGACTCAGGGCAGCTTACACTGTGTTAAGCAATAGTCTTCATCCATTTGTATATTATATACAAAGTCAACTTTTATTGCCCCCAACAATCTGGGTCCTCATTTTACCTACCTTATAAAGGATGGAAGGCTGAGTCAACCTTGGGCCTGGTGGGACTTGAACCTGCAGTAATTGCAAGCAGCTGTGCTAATAACAGACAGACTTAGTCTGCTGAGCCACTAGAGGCCGTTATGAAAGAGGTGGAGAAATCGGGCTTTTAAGCAAATGTTGATAGACATCCCCAAGAGTCTTCAAGAGAGAACTGGAAATGTCAGGAGACAGAAGAAAAAAAAGGACCATCTGGATTCACTCTTTTTTTCCGTAAGCTTCTGGAAAATTCCAAACTGTCAATCACAATTGAGTTTTCTTTTGGGAGAAGAGGACTACTAATCTCTCGTCTCTTGGTGGCAGGCTTAATCCCCAGCTGATGGTCCGTGTGACAGTCCAGAAAGAGAAGAAGAGAAGAAATGATGACCAAAGCAAACAGCTTTGTACATCCATCAAAGGGGGGGGGGAGAGACCGCAAACACAGCCCTGTTTAATGGTGAGCTGAAAACTTTCCAGGGGTTGATCCAGATCCAAAAAAGTACTTTACAGTTATGACAATAAAAAAAAATGTCAGGCGCCTCAAACCTGGAGGGCGGGGGGACCTATTTGTAGATTCCTACGTAACAGTCGTTGGCCACTTTTCTTTCTTTTTTTTAAATAGACGCTTCTGAGTTCTTCAGGTCCAGACCCAAAACTGGACTGATCCAGAAATAGACAATTCTGCAGACAGACAGATTAACAGAGTTGGAAGGGGCTTTGTAGGTCATCTAGTCCAACCCCCCACCCAAGCAGGAGACCCTACACCATTTCTGACCAATGGCAGTCCAATCTTTTCTTGAAAGTCTCAAGTGATGAAGCTCCCACAACTTCCGAAGGCAACTTCTGTTCCATGGGTTGATTGTTCTCATGGTCAGAAAAGTTCTCCTTATTTCCAGGTTGAATCTCTCCTTGGTCAGTTTCCATCCATTGTTCCTTGTCTGGCCTTCGGGTGCTTTGGAAAATATGTTGACCCCTTCCTCTCTGTGGCAGCCCCTCAAATATTGGAAGATGCTATCCTGTCTCCCCTGATCCTTCACTTCACTAGACTAGCCATGCCCAGTCCCTGCAACCGTTCATTGTATGTTGTAGCCTCCAGTCTCTTCATCATCCTGGTTGCTCTTCTCTGCACTTTTTCTAGAGTCTCAACATCTTTTTTATAGTGTGGTGACCAAAACTGGATGCAGTCCTCTACATGTGGTCTTATTAGGGCTTTATAGAGTGGTATTAACAAATAATTCCCTCAACACTGTCAAACTATTTACCAAATCTGCACTACTATCAATTTTCTCATAGTTCCCATCACCCATCTCTTTCCACTTATGACTGTATGACTGTAACTTTGTTGCTGGCAATCCTTATGATTTATATTGACATATTGACCATCAATTGTGTTGTAAATGTTGTACCTTGATGAACGTATCTTTTCTTTTATGTACACTGAGAGCATATGCACCAAGACAAATTCCTTGTGTGTCCAATCACACTTGGCCAATAAAAATTCTATTCTATTCTATTCTATTAGTATTTCACTAATATCACAGATCGGATACAATGCCAAATTTTAATCCGCGTGGAGATGGATCACTCACAATAACCCAGGTATAACTTCCTTGGAAACTGGAAAGGGGAACCTTCTCCAGATGTGGGAGGAACAGAGGTGGAAGGATGACCGTTGAAGACCCATCAACCACCGCTAGAAAGGGCTGCAAAAGCGACATTTGAAATTGCTGGGGTTTTGGTGGAGGTTGTTGTTGTTGTTTTGAAGGCAACTCTGCATGGTTCAGTCAGCCTCTTTGGGATACCCTCGTCACGGGGCAAAAGGCATTGTGTGTAAATCCAAGGCTGGAACAAACATCTGAAGAAGTCACAGGGCAGAGTCCCGGTGCGTGTGTGTGGCTGTTTCCATTGTGTCATGAGAACCAAGGAACTGGAGAAAAAATGGACTCGTGTCTCAGCAAAAGCAGAAAATACGTGCACTGCCAACTCATGAGCTGGGGGGGGGGATGTGTGGGGCTTGGCAGAGGTTCAGTTATGCCAAAACATAACCCAACACTGTTCTTGCCTTGCCACGCAATACTTCTAAGATTGCTTTGTAAGGCAGGAGGCCCCTTTCTCACCTTCTCCCAAAGAACATTAAGTTTCCCACACTCTGGACTTCTACACATTCTGGTTTCCAGAAAAAGGAAAACAGAGAAAGCTTTCTAAACCAAAGGTATTTGCAGTAGAGCAAGTCGACGGAGAAGTTACAACCTTCCACTCCTAAATTCCCAGACGTTCTCTCTCCTTCTCTCTTTGAACTTAGGGATCATTAGAGTGACCTCTCCCCTTCCTATGGACCTTTTCAATAAATGTCGCTTTGGTAACAGGGTGGACCACCAGCTTGCCTGTTGATGTCGCTGCACTACAACTCCCGGCATCCAGTAGGGCAGTTGGAAGCTGACATTCAACAACTCCTATGTAGGTACCCCAGGATCAATACTCTTGATCTGGGACCTCTCATGTAAAGTTGGGCCAAAGGACCAGATCATAAATTCTTGGAAGGCTCTTTCTAACCACTCAATGTTCCTTCAAGAATGGAGCACCTCCTGAAGTTGTTCTTGAAGATGTTCCTCCAGAATACTAATCTTGCATAGCTTCTTTTCCAAAAACACCACACTACTAACCAGAGCATATAAAACATTTGCTAGACCAATTCTAGAATACAGCTCGCCTGTCTGGAACCCTCACCACATTTCTGATGTCAATACAATTGAACGTGTCCAGAAATATTTTACAAGAAGAGTTCTTCACTCCTCTGAAAACAACAAAATACCTTATGCCACCAGACTTGAAATCCTAGGCTTAGAAAACTTAGAACTCCATCGCCTTCCACAAGACCTAAGTTTAACTCATAGAATCATCTATTGTAATGTCCTTCCTGTTAAAGACTACTTCAGCTTTAATTGCAATAATACAAGAGCAACCAATAGATTTAAACTTAATGTTAACCGCTTTAATCTAGATTGCAGAAAATATGACTTCTGTAACAGAATCATCAGTGCTTGGAACACTTTACCTGGCTCTGTGGTTTCTTCCCATAATCCCAAAAGCTTTAACCAAAAACTATCTACTATTGACCTCACCCCATTCCTAAGAGGACCATAAGGGGCGTGCATAAGAGCACAAACGTGCCTACCGTTCCTGTCCTATTGTTTTTCTTTTTTCTTCTTATAAATATATATGCTTATACCTCCTTATATTTCTTCATATATATGTTTATATACTATATAATCTTTTTGTGTGATGCTTATGTATATTGTTGTGACTAAATAAATAAATAAATGAAATAAATGAAATACATCAATGAAGCCCTACTATTCAAGGCTACTAAAGAATTCCTGCTTGTCTCAAATAATACTTGGGTTCGGGAGGGGCCAAAATGTCAGTTGATCCCATACTCAGTCCACCTCAGGAGAACCACCCAATAGGATCCACCCCAGAATTAAAAAAAAAGTTCTTACCTTCCTACCAGGTGATCCAGGAAATCCTGTCAAACCAGGTAAGCCCATATGACCCTGCAACCAGAAGAAGGAAGGGATGAGTTTTATTTGACCCGGCCACCAGAAATCTAAGCATGAATGAACGTTATAACGTCAAATCTTCACGACCGCAAAGATCATCTCAGGGGACGAGGGGTTGTGATTGAAAGCTAACTGAGCTTCTCCTTCTACCCATGTAATGTTGACATGTTTGCAACCTGGAACAATCTCAAAACCATAGAGATGGTGGTAGACTTTAGGAGAAACCCTCCCATACTTCCACCTCTTACAATACTAGATAACACAGTATCAACAGGAGAGGCCTTCAAATTTCTAGGTTCTATCATATTGCAAGATCTAAAATGGACAGCTAACATCAAAAACGTCATCAAAAAAGCACCACAAAGAATGTTCTTTCTGCGCCAACTCAAGAAGCTCAAACTGCCCAAGGAGCTGCTGATCCAATTCTACAGAGGAATGATTGAGTCTGTCATCTGCACCTCTATAACTGTCTGGTTTGGTTCTGCAACCCAACAAGACAGACACAGACTTCAGAGGATAATTAGAACTGTGGAAAAAACGATTGCTACCCACCTGCCTTCCACTGAAGACCTGTATACTCCACGAGTCAAAAAGAGGGCTGGGAAAATATTTACAGACCCCTTTCGCATCCTGGACATAAGTTGTTTCAACTCCTACTCTCAAAACGATGCTATAGAGCACTGCACACGAGAACAACTAGACACAAGAACAGTTTTTCCCCGATCGCCATTACTCTGCTAGACAAATAATTCCTTCAACACTGTCAAACTATTCACTAAGTCTGCATTATTATTACTATTAATCTTCTCATCACCCATCTCCTCCCACTTAGGACTATATGACTTTTAACCTGTTGCTGATATCCTTAAGATTTATATTGATTGTTTCCTAGTATGATTCGATTGTTTATTTGTACCCTATGACTATCATTAAGTGTCATACACTCAAAACCATAGAAATGATGGTAGACTTTAGGAGAAACCCTCCCATACTACCATCTCTTACAATACTAGACAACACAGTATCAACAGTAGAGACCTTCTAATTTCTAGGTTCTAGAATAACTCTTGACGAATGTATCTTCTCTTTTTATGTACACTGAGAGCATATGCACTAAAGACAAATTCCTTGTGTGTCCAATCACACTTGACCAATAAAGAATTCTATTCTATTCTATTCTATTCTATTCTATTCTATTCTATTCTATTCTATTCTATTCCATTTCACTCTATTCATTATTTCATATTCTATTCTATTCTATTCTATTCTATTCTATTCCATTCCATTCCATTCCATTCTATTCTATTCATTATTTCATATTCTATTCTATTCTATTCTATTCTATTCTATTCTATTCTATTCTATTCTATTCTATGCTATTCTATTCCACTCTATTCATTATTTCATATTCTATTCTATTCTATTCTATTCTATTCTATTCTATTCTATTCTATTCTATTCTATTCCATTCCATTCCATTCCACTCTATTATTTCATTTTCTATTCTATTCTATTCTATTCTATTCTATTCTATTCTATTCTATTCCATTCCATTCCATTCCATTCCATTCCACTCTATTCATTATTTCATTTTCTATTCTATTCTATTCTATTTCTATTCTATTATATTCCATCCATTATATTCATTATTTCATTTTCTATTCTATTCTATTCTATTCTATTCTATTCTATTCTATTCTATTCTATTCCATTCCATTCCATTCCATTCCACTCTATTCATTATTTCATATTCTATTCTATTCTATTCTATTCTATTCCATTCTATTCTATTCTGTTCTATTCCATCAGGAAGGTGGTTTTCTGGGCATAGGCGTGCGCTGATTTTTCTTGTACTATTCAAAGTCTGTCTCCTTTTGATATTTTAGTACAAGGGGAACCACAGAAAAAACTCTGCCATTCAGAGGATTAAAAACATCATAAACTAATGTCAGATCACTTCCAGGAGACCTCCCACCCCAGGCTAATCTCTTGAGACTGTTTAAGCATGGCTGTATAAATGCTAGTTAATCTGGTGTTTGTCTACCATTGCCAAGGATCTTCTCATCTCTTCTGGCATATTCAAAAAGTCAGAAAGTGATTCTTCTTGCACATCCACTGAGGCTGGGAGAACAATCCACCAGCACATACAGTAAATCAAGTTAACTACCGTAAATATTTGTGACATTTCCTAGTCCATTGAGAAGCGGGGAAAAGAGGAATGCAAAAATCCTGTGCAGTAATAAAAAAGATTTTAGACTGTGTGGAAATGAATAGATTAACCTTAAGAACAAAAGAGAAAGAGGAATCGGTGTATTTCAAGACATGGGAAAGATTCTATGTATGGTTAGAAAAGAGATATGAATAAAAGAGGGTAGATAAATAATTTAAATTATAGAAAGTTAAATGAGGGAAATGACAAAAAAGAAAGAGAAACCCAGATAACGCCAGAGTAAATGGAAAAGGGGGATGGGGGAGGAAAGAAAGAAGATTATAAATATAAATGTACAATTATGAAATGATAGATTGGGTAAAATGGAAAAGAAATCGAAAAGAAAGTATATATTATTACAGAATCAGAGTTGCTCAGATATCAAATAAGGGAAATATTAGACAACAAAGGTGAAGGAAAAGAAGAGAGGAATAGAGGGTAAGATAGAGGAGGAGAGGGAGAGAGAGAGATGGAAGAAAGGGGAAGGAGAGAAAGAAAGGATAGGGGACAAGAGTAGGAGAAAAGGTGAGAAAGGAAGAAAAGAGGGGAGGAGTGGGGGAGAGGAAGGGGAAGGAGGGAGGAAAGGAGGAGGAAGAAAGTAGGAGAGGCGAGGATGGAAGGAGGGGAGAGAGGAGAAGGTTTGTTGTGAAATGAAGGGAAAGAAAGGGTAGAAGAGCAACCCCGAATGTAATTAAAATGTTTTATTTTTGGTGCTTTCTTCAGAAAAAAATATGTACGATTATTTATAGACAAGAAAATGTACGTTTACAATATGTGTGTAAGAAAATAAAAATAAAAAACTTTTTTACAGTAACAAAAAAATGGAATGCAAAAATCCTCATGACACTCAGCGTGCTCGAAAAAACACAATGCGATCCCACCGAATGCAAGAAAACCGAGTGCTACTTTACCTTCGGACCATATCGCGCTTTCCCAGGGGATAATCCCGGGTCTCCTTTCTGGCCCTGGAAAACGGAGAACAAAATTGGAATGTGCTGAAATGAGTAAATTGACATTTGAAATTAGAGAGCAGGAAGATAAACAATATTAAAAGAGATGGGATTTATTTTATCAATGGTTAGATTAAAAAAATATAGTGAAGCTTGATAGAGGTTTTTATTTTATTTTATTTATTTATTTTGTCAAACACAACAATATATATAAGTATAAGCATGAAATAACCACACAAATTGAATACCACCAAAGGGAACATTAGGACAGGAACGGTAGGCACGCTGGTGCTCTTATGCACACCCCTTAATAATGTAAGAATTGTCGAAATACATATTGATTTAAGATGACGAAACGAATGATGCAATACAGTTAACATAAAATTTAGAACATTTTATACGAAATGAGGGAAGAAATACTTAATAATTAACTAAATGATTAATTGACCAAAATACTTGGATATGTATTAGATTGGTAAAATGTAAAATTAGATAAATCATACGTTATACCTGTATACTGCACGAATCAAGAAGAGGGCCGTGAAAATATTTACAGACCCCTCGCATCCTGGACATAAACTGTTTCAACTCCTACCCTCAAAACGACGCTATAGAGCACTGCACACCAGAACAACTAGCCACAAGAACAGTTTTTTCCCGAAGGCCATCACTCTGCTAAACAAATAATTCCATCAACATTGTCAGACTATTTACTGAATCTGCACTACTATTAATCTTCTCATAGTTCCCATCACTAATCTCTTTCCATTTATGACTGTATGACTATAACTTGTTGCTGGCAATCCTTATGATTTATATTGATTTATTGACCATCATTTGTGTTGTAAATGTTGTACTTTGATGAACGTATCTTTTCTTTTATATACACTGAGAGCATCTGCACCAAGACAAATTCCTTGTGTGTCCAATCACACTTGGCCAATAAATTCTATTCTATTCTATTCTATTCTATTCTATTCTTTCATTCCACATTCTATTCTATTCTATTCTATTCTATTCTATTCTATTCTATTCTATTCTATTCTTATGAATATGGTGAAATTGCACAAAAGATTTGTAGCCAACCAACCGACACACTGTTTGTATTTGTATTGAAGGTGTTTTTTATGTAAGTTTGTCTAAAATATAAAAAAAATATTTTAAAAAAATATATATTGAGCGTCGCTGTAAGAGAACGCAAAATATTGCAAGAGATGGTGGGGGCAACCTCCAAGAGAATTTGAACAACAGGGAGAAGTTTTCTAAAATGCCGACCTTTCGTTAGTAGATCCGAGTTGAGCAAATGAATTTATTTTATTTATTTATTTAGTCAATCATATATAAGATAACAGGTAAAAGTATAAACATAATTTGGATACATGAAAAGAGTAAGTAAAAAGGGAATATTAGGACAGGGACGGTAGGCAGGCTGGTGCTCTTATGCATGCCCCTTAGCCTTTTTTATCATTACAGGAAAGAATCAACCATCAACCGCAGCGGTTAGAGTGCAGTACTGCAGGCTATGTCTTCCGACTGCTTGTCTGCTTGCAATTTGGCAGTTCGAATCCCACCAGAATGAGATTCCTGGATTGTTGGGGAGCAAGAGGCTGACTCCACTGTAGAGCAGTGGTGAAATCCAATTTTTTTTTACTAACGGTTCTGTGGGCGTGGCGTGGTGGGCGTGGCAGGGGAAGGATACTGCAAAATCTTCATTCCCTCCCCATTCCTGGGGAAAGGATATTGCAAAATCTCCATTCCCACCCAAATCTGGGACCAGCCAGAGGTGACATTTGCCAGTTCTCAAATGCCAACTCAAAGTTTCCACTGCCGGTTCTCCGGAACCTGTCAGAACCTGCTGGATTTCACCCCTGCTGTAAAGCGCTGTGAAGCAGTATATAAGTCTAAGTTATTGCTATCTAAAGGCATACAGTATGTATATGCTGTACAGTATATACCGCTTATATACAGCGGTATATAAGTCTAAGCTATTGCTACCTAAAGGCATACAGAAGACTGAATTGACTCAGGTTAGCCCAGCTTTTATCCTATGTCAATCATCAAGCTCCATTCCAGTCTTCATTCCCTCAAGAGAAGACAAAGGGAAGGAAGAACCAGAGACACAAAGTTTTGGCTCAGCGATATTGGCGTGGATGGTTCCTCCAGCAACACTGGAACACAATTCAATCCCTTCCCATAGCTGGCCTTCCAAGACAGCTCTACATTAAAATATTTGCATCTTAAACATACCTTATTTTCTGGAGTATAAGACACAACTTTTCCCCCCAAAAAAAGAGGGTGAAAATCTGGGTGCATCTTATACTCCGAATGTAGCCCTGCCCAGCTTCTCAAACAAAGGTTTCAGAGGCTGAAAAAGCATCAGAAATGAAGCTTCAGAAAAGAACCCTCTAAACAGAGCTTCAGAAAAGAAGCCCCCAAATAGAGCTTCAGAAAAAAAGCCTCCAAATAGAGCTTCAGAAAAGAAGCCTCCAAACAGAGCTTCAGAGACTATTTTTCTGAAGCTGTTTCAGAGACTTTCAGAGACAGGGGAAAAAAAGTTTTTTCTGAAACAGAGTTTCAGAAGTTTCAGAGGCAGAAAAAAAAAAAAGCAAGGCACAGAGCTCACAACCAAGGAACCTGTTGCTAAAATTCACCTCTGGGAACAGCTGCTTGAGGGTATTCCGGGAGGCCGAACCACCTGCCAATCAGCTTTTTTCTTATTTTCCTCCCCCAAAACTAAGGTGCATCTTATACTCCGAAAAATACGGTGTCTATAGGTGTCAGTCAGTACCATAAGTGAAGTTGCAGTTCAGAAGGTTGCATTGCTCAAGCTTATACACAAGAGTCTAGTCAGCTGAAGCTCAATGCTAAATTGGCAGTGGAATTCAAGAGGGACTGGATTGTTTATGGCAATGTCACGACTCTAAGCTGATGACTTGTTTAACTCCACTGCCTGCTCTCCTTCTGCATTTGACCCCATAATATAATCAAGAGAGCTTCATAATGTAAATTTTGGACACCTAAAACTTCTAAATAGGCTTTTGAAAGCTTTCCAGGTCTTGGGCATAGCGCCAGTTATGCCTAGTGGGTAATAATCCAACTCTCCCTTCTATGTGGGAAGATTATTCTTTTTTCCTTTTTCCTCTTTGTTTAGCTAAAAAACAAAAAAAAGTGAAGCCTATCAAATAAACTCCTGGAGACTTCAAGCACCGATCAAGTTTTCTCGGCCGCACAATGGGTTGCCGTCACCTTCTGCAATGTGGAGAGACGAAATGAAGACTGTAACAAGCCTAAATTGAGTTAAGCATGTTTTAGCAGTTAACTTTTATCATTGTAATTTACTTTAGACCATGTGACCCAAAGTGTCGTGTGTTCATTTAATTGTAGGATCCTTTATAGCTGCGCCAATGTTCCGTTGACGACTCCGAGTTTTTTTTTAAATTTATTTATTTATTTTTTCGTCTTTGAATCAGACTCACTTCCTGCCAACTACAAGATCAGGTCCATGCAATTCTCTAGTAACTTTCCTATAAAGTGTTTTGCCCTTCCCTACATATTCCTAGAGTAAAAAGACTCACACATCTGGCTATGTTACTCAAGGCAGAATTACAACTTAGGTCTTCTTCTGCTACTGGTCCGGGGTTTTCGGTCACCAGACTAAACTGGTGATCTTCATGATTCCCGGAGAACATATGTATTTGGGGAAAGCTTTCTCTGGGCACAATGAGAATATATCTGCTGGGGGGAAAAACTCCACATTGGCGACACGAAGGGCATCCGGCCAGTAAATACTCAGCTCCATTCAGTTGCCCAGATGTCACCCCATAAGGGATTATGGGGTCATTAAAAGAGGATGATATGTATTTGGGGAAGGGTAACAGCTCAGTGGCTAAGTTGCTGAGCTTGTCGATCGAAAGGTTGGCAGTTCAGCGGTTCGAATCCCTAGTGCCACGTAACGGGGTGAGTTCCCGTGACTTGTCCCAGCTTCTGCCAACCTAGCAGTTCGAAAGCACATTAAAAAATGCAAGTAGAAAAATAAGGACCACTTTTGGTGGGAAGGGAACAGCGTTCCATGCGCCTTCATTGTTGAGCTATATGACCACGGAGATGGCTTCGGACAGCGCTGGCTCTTCAGCTTTGAACCAGAGATGAGCACCGCCCCCTAGAATCAGGAACGGCTAGCACGTATGTGCGAGGGGAAGCTTTACCTTTAACAGATTAAAAGATGCATATGACTGCTACTTTTTTGCTCCTTTCTCTGGAGATTGCTCCTGCAGCTGAGTAGTCCTCACATCTTCTGGTGGCCTTCCAACCAAGGCATTCTTCTCTTGCATTTGGAGCTTCTATAGAACATGCTACATACTAGACTTGTCTTGACTCACCAGTCAATATAAGATATAAAGGTAAAGGTTCCCCTCGCACATACGTGCTAGTCGTTCCCGACTCTAGGGGGCGGTGCTCATCTCCGTTTCAAAGCCGAAGAGCCAGCGCTGTCCAAAGACGTCTCCGTGGTCATGTGGCCGGCATGACTCAATGCCAAAGGCGCACGGAACGCTGTCACCTTCCCACCAAAGGTGGTCCCTATTTTTTCTACTTGCAATTTTTTAATGTGCTTTCGAACTGCTAGGTTGGCAGAAGCTGGGACAAGTCACAGGAGCTCACCCCGTTACACGGCGCTAGGGATTCAAACCGCTGAACTGCCAACCTTTTGATTGACAAGCTCAGCGTCTTAGCCCCTAAGCCACCGCGTCCCTATATAAGATATAAGATCTTATATAAGACATAAGGTCTATTTAATCGGGGTGGGGCGGCTCATCTGAATGCAAAGAAACCCACGACTCGGTGTAACCTCCTAACTTCAGAAATAACCACACAATTCCTGGATCCTCTCAAATCGCTAGAGAAAATTGTCTTACCGCCACCCAAGTCCATAGACTCTGGAAGCATCTCTTCAGCCGGACAAATCTTATTAAAACGGATAAGTTTCATGAGCTACCGGTCTTCTTCTGCTACAGATTTTTGGGTGTGTATGTGTTTTTTTTAAATTAACTGATGGTCTCACATCTTACATGAACTTGGCCCGACTCTGCTTGGAGGCATCGTCTCCAGCAATGAGTGGTGGGACAAAGAACCTGCCACATGTAATAACGGAATAATGGAGTTGGAAGGGACCTTGGAGATCTTCTAGTCCAACCTCCTGCTGAAGTTGGAGACCCTATACCTTTTCAGGCAAACGGCAGTCCAGTTTCTTCTTTAAAAACCTCCAGTTTTGGAGCACCCACAACTTCCGGTGGCAAGCTGTTCCACTGGTGAATTGTTCTCACTGTTAGGAAGTTTCTCCTTAATTCCAGGTTGCTTCTCTCCTTGGATCAGTTTCCATCCATTGCTTCTTCGTCCTGCCTGCTGGTGCTTTGGAAAATCTTTATGGCAGCATTTCAGATTTTGGTTTAGTTCCAGGTTGCTTCTCTCCTTGATTAGTTTAGTCCAAGGGGTCTCCAACCTTGGCAACTTTAAGCCTGGTGGATTTCAACTCCCAGCTTTGCTGGCTGGGGGATTCTGGGAGTTGAAGTCCACCAGGCTTAAAGTTGCCAAGGTTGGAGACCCCCTGGTTTAGTCCACAGTGATGCTATACAGGTAGTCTCGACTTACAACCGCAACTGCGCACCCCCCAAACTTTTGTCGGTAAGCGAGACACTTGTCCAAATGCATTTTGCCGCATCCGACAATTTCTTCTTCTTTACGCCAAGTGCCTGATCTTCGGACCTTTCGCCGTGAGCTAAAAACACACTTATTTATTCAAGCGGGACTGGCATAATAGTTTTACTATTTTAAATTGGGTTTTTATTGTTTTAAGGTTCTTAAATTTTTAAATTTTAATGTCGGCCTTTTTTTCTGTAATTTGCTTTGTTTTAAATTCTGGTTTTAATTGTATATATATTGAGTTTTATTCTTGGCTGTACACCGCCCTGAGTCCTTCGGGAGAAGGGCGGTATAAAAATCTAATAAACAAATAAATAAATAAATAATTTGGCTTTGCCACCCTGGTTCGGTGAATCACTACAGTTGTTAACGTAGTAACGCAGTTGTGAAATGAATTTGACTACCCCAACGACTTTATAATAATCAATAATAATAATAATAATAATAATAATAATAATAATAATAATAATAATAATAATAATAATAATAATAATAATTTAATTTTTATACAGCCCTACTCCCGAAGGACTCAGGGCGGTGAACAGGCAAAATAAAAACAACAATCAAATACATACAGTAGAATAAAATATTAATTAAAAAACTTATTTAAATTAGCCCAATCTAAAAATACTTTTAAAATCCCAGAACCTAATTTAAAAATTTAAAACCCTGAAAACAACTAAAATTCTATGCCAGTCCCGCACGGATAAATAAACAGGTCTTAAGCTCGCAAGGTCGCAAAAGGGGACCCACGTGGGACACCGCGACCGTCGTAACTGTGAGTCGGTTGCCAAGCGCCTCAGTTTTGATTAGGCGACCGCGGAGAGGCTTGCGACGGTCGTTAAGCGTGCAAAACGTTCGTACGCAGAGGGGGGGGGCTTCGCATAATTGAACAACCGGTTCGCCCAGCACTGAAAATGAACCCGTCTGCCTTCCGCGCAGCCTCCCATTCATGCACTTGGCTTGCACACGCAATTTGCACACATGCATCCAGCTTAGAAAATGTGGCTAAGTAGGACAACATAGCTCCAGGGCCCGAATCGGTCCGAACCAGCTGAATCCCACCGCTGTTCCTAAGTCACTTGTTTTCAGTGACATTGTAACTTTGAACGGTCACTAAAAGGAACGGTCGTACATCTGCATTAAAGCTTTTGTATCCTTCTTGTATCCTAAAATAAGACCTCCCCTGATCATAAGCCCAATCGGGCTTTTGAGCGCATGACAATAAGGCCAAGCGCTTATTTCAAGGTTTAAAAAACTACAAGACAAGTTCTTATTTTCGGGGAAACACGGTATCTATCTATCTATCATGTTTAATGTATCATCTATCTATCATCTTCTACCATCATCTACATCTATATCTATCTATCTATCTATCTATCTATCTATCTATCTATCTATCTATCTACCTATCCTTCTATATCTATCTATATCTATTTATGTATCTATCTATCTATCATGTACAATGTATCATCTATCTATCTATCATCTTCTACCATCATCTACAACTATCTATCTATCTATCTATCTATCTATCTATCTATCTATCTATCTATCTATCTATCTATCTATCTATCTATCTATCTACCTACCTACCTACCTACCTATCTATCATCTATCCATATCTATCTATCTATCTATCTATCTATCTATCTATCTATCTATCTATCTATCTATCTATCTATCTATCTATCTATCATCTATCCATCTATATCTATCTATATCTATTTATGTATCAATCTATCTATCATGTACATGTACAATGTATCATCTATCTATCTATCATCTTCTACCATCATTTACAACTATCTATCTATCTATCTATCTATCTATCTATCTATCTATCTATCTATCTATCTATCTACCTATCTATCATCTATCCATATCTATCTATCTATCTTCTATCCATCTATACCTATACCTATACCTATCATCTATCTATCTACCTACCTGCCTGCCTGCCTGCCTATGTCATCTATCTATCTATCTACCTATCTATCTATCTATCTATCTATCTATCTATCTATCTATCTATCTATCTATCTATCTATCTACCTATCTATCATCTATCCATATCTATCTATCTATCTATCTATCTATCTATCTATCTATCTATCTATCTATCTATCATCTATCCATC